>NC_090652.1:285734709-286034709 GCF_040937935.1 Hyperolius riggenbachi
CCGCTGTGTCCCCGCCGCAAAACAAGGGCTGCAGAGCCCCCAAATCGCCCAAGGGGCAATCCGCCGGCATTTCCTGGAAGGGGCAGAGCTTTCAGCTTCAGCTCTGCCCCTCCTGACGTCAATCGCGGCGCATCGCCGCCTCTGCCCGCCCCTCTCACTCTTCCTTCACAGAGAGGGGCGGGGAGAGGCGGCGATCCATGCAGCGATTGACATCAGGAGGGGCAGAGCTGAAGCTGAAAGCTCTGCCCCTTCCAGGAAATGTCGGCGGATTGCCCCCCGGGCGATTTGGGGGCTCTGCAGCCCTCGTTTAGTGGCAGGGATGCGGCGGATTACTTGGGAGCACTGAAGCGAACTATAAGGAAGCTTTTGCAGGCGAGGGCCACAAAATATTGTAACGAGGGCTGCAAATGGCCCGCGGGCCGCGAGTTTGAGACCCCTGCTTTAGATGAATGCAGTAAATCTGTAAACCTTTCAAAGTTGTTTGTGCGCCTTTTGCTGGCTGGAAACTATGAATTTTCTAAGGTTAATATTTCATTTTTATGTGATGACTAGCTGATGGCCCAGCATTGCCCGGGTATGTATTTGGCTGGTGTTTTACTCCACCCACTTTTTCTAACCCTAAGGCCCGGTTCACACTTGCTGTTCTCTGCCAAACGGAGCGGATGACCTGACCGGATCCGGACAGTCAGGTTGCATCAGGTGTTCATCAGGATGCGATTCGGATCCGTTTGGCAAAAGATAGTAGAAAAGGAATAAAAATGTTGGGGTCTGGGAGGTCAGCAGAAGGTGGACCTGTGGAATCAGGCCCTCCGCTGTTTAGCACTCACCTCCACCTCCGACATACTGCCAACATCTCCAGCACGTTTAAAATCACTGCTGCTCCACTCCAAAATGCTTGCCCATGTGTCCCCATCCAAAATCGCCGCTTCAATACGCATAGGAAGTGGGGTAGAACATCCGGATTTTTAGCCAGTGTGTTGTGCGCTCTCCGGTTCTCATTGGTTTGTATTGGCCGCATGGTGCAGTCCGGCTCCGCCCCGGATACGGCTGCCGGAGGAGCCGGACCAAAAAATAGCGCATGTTGGAACGGACGCCGGAGTCCGGCTCCGGTCCGGCTCCGGTCCGGCAGAACGGACGCATGTGAACGGACGCATAGGCTTTCATTGCTATGCCGTGCATCCGTTCCGTCCGTTCTGCAAGCGGTCCGGCTCCGGCACGGCGATTCCGGACGGCCACCGCTAATGTGAACCGGGCCTAACACAGAATTATTCAATGAGGCCCAGTGCACACCGAAAACCTCTAGCAGATCTGCAAAACGCTTGCAGCTTTTGAAGCAGATTTTCAGAGCGATTCCTAGGCATGTATAGAGAGGTTTTCTAAACATGCCTAGCGTTTTGTGGAGCATTTTTGTGTAGCAGATTTCATATATTGTTAGAGTAAAGCTTAACAGCTACTGTAACAAAAACGCCTAGAAAACCGCTCTGATCTAGCGTTTTTCAGAGCTGTTTTCCACTTTCCTATACTTTACATTGAGGCAGAAACACATCTGCAAACCCCAAAAATGCTGCAGGAGCCACATTTGCGGTTTGCTAAAAACCTCAAACCGCTGTTGTGCACCATCCCATTGAGATACATTAGCCAAGCGTTTTCACAAGTGGCAGCGTTTTTGAAATCGCTACCAAAAAGGCTTGGTGTGCACCAGGCCTGCCCTAGTTTGTGAGCTTTGCGGTTTTAGGCATCAATCATTTTCATTAAAATGAAACAAATCTGATTGGCTATGGTTTCACCCCCTTTTTTTTTATTTGAACCCCAGTCACCCAATGACCAACTGTACCAGGTTTAAGGCTTGTGCTATGAACAGTGCAAGAATGGCAGCAATGAAATATTCCCCTTGAAAATCAATAGGTGAATTTTGATTGACTTTTGTAGGATTCACCCACTTTTCTGAATATTAATCCCAGTCACCCAGTGACCAACTGTGCAAAGTTTGAGAACCCTACCATTAACTGTGTAAGAATGGCTGCAGTTTACATGTTTCCAATGAAATTTGTATTTGTCTCCACCCACTGATGACATAGCATAGCCCAGGTATGTATTTGGCTGGTGTTTGCTGTGCCCACTTTTCCTAACCCTAATACACAATTTATCAGTTACTTAATTACCAAGATTGTGAGCTTGGCTGTGTTTGGCATCAATAATTTGCATTGCAATGAAACAAATCTGATTGGCTGTTTGTGGCTTCACCCCCTTCCTAAATTTGAACCCCAATCACCCAATGACCAACTGTACCATGTTTGAGGCGTGTGCCATTAGCAGTGCAAAAATGGCAGCAATGTAAATATTCCCCTTTAAAATCAATTGGTGAATTTTGATTGGCTTTTATAGGCTCCACCCACTTTTCTGAATATTAATCCCAGTCACCCAGCGACCAACTGTGCAAAGTTTGAGAACCCTGCCATTAACAGTGTAAGAATGGCTGCAGTTTACATTTTCCCGGTGAAATGTGTATTTGTCTCCGCCCATTTTTTGGTTATGGGGATAAAAAGTATCCTATATATTATTCCAGGTAATGTACTATGTGTGCGCCAAATGTCATTCAAATCCGTTCAGCCATTGTTGCGTGATTGAGTACCAAACATCCAAACTTTCACATTTATATTAGTGAGATGTATTGTTTTTTTCATAATCCAGCACCCACAAGTATAAGCCTCCCCCCAGAAAAAGCTGTGTACTCTTTTTAAACAATATGATCCATGAAGATTACATGTCTTCAGTTAATAGATGCAGCCTGATGGGAATAAACGTATTGTCTCCTCCCGAATAAGCTGGCCCATGATGTAGACAATGAGTAGCAGGGTTTGCATTGACGGCAAGTCATGCATGAATGGTATCTTGTCTTTTCATGGAGCATCTAATTCACTCCCATATCCTAACTGTTTTCCAATTATACTTTACATTCATCACTTACAGTCTTCCAGCTCAATTATGCGGTGTGAATTGCACCGCCTCAATGCAGTCGTGTCTCGTTGCCCATTGTCAGTGGTGGAAATAATAATCCTGGTCATTGTTTCTGTTTATTGAAGGGGAGAATATATGCAGAGCGGACGAGTTCCTGTGCAATAACACCCTGTGTAAGCTGCATTTGTGGCTTTGTGACGGAGAAGACGATTGCGGAGATAATTCTGACGAGCTTCCTGAGATGTGTGGTACGTACTTCATCTCCCTACTGTTCCCACGCTGTGCGGAACTCTGCTATTGTGTCAAGTACAACTCCGGGATTCATTAACCACTTCTGTACCACAGGGTTTTTTGAGGATTGGTGCTGAGTGGGCTCTCCAGCCCGCAGCACCGATCAGCTGGCAGCCAGGGCGATCAGACTGCCACCCTTTTTTCCCCACTAGGGGGATGTCCTGCTGGGGGGGTCTGATCGCCGCCGGCTGCTTGCACTTGCGGGGGGGCTCTTCAAAGCCCCCCTCCGCAGCGCTTTCTGGCCTCCTTTCCCTTCCCTCCCTCTCCCTTCCTCTGTGAGCGGCGCAGGACGGATTTCCATCCTGCGCCTGATGGGATAGGCTTTAGCCTATCAGATGCCGGCGATCCCGGGCCAATCAGAGGACGGGGATCGCCGATCTCCTCTACGGCGCTGCTGCGTAGCAGCGCCTTGTACATGTAAAAACCGGGGAAGATCTTCCCCGTGTGTTTACATTTACCCTGCGAGCCGCCGATCGGCTCGCAGGGTGTTCACGGAGACACCCTCCGTGAGCTGACATGGAACGGCCGCTCATACGAGCGGCCGTTTCCATGGAATCCACTTCAGGATTCAGGGGCGTACTTAAGCGTACGCAGAATCCTGAAGTGGTTAAATCTTCATATTCCTCCAGCTAAATCAGTCATGTGCATTAGTAATTTGCTTCTTTCACTTATTTTATAACATGCTTTAAAGGGAACCAGAGACAAACGATTCCCTATAAAATATACACACCTGGGTCTTCCTCTAGCCTGATCGCACCCACTGCGACCTCTTTTTCCTCTCCATTCACCCGCAAAGTCCTCCGGTCCGGAGCCAACTGAGCATGCATGGCCTGGCCGTGTGCACGCTCCCACTGCCTACAGAAAGCTCCAGGCGACGTGAACGAGACAGGGACCGTGCATGGCTGTGCTGCGCATGCGCCGACTGGCCCCGACTGACAGATCTTTCGAGGGCCAGTAGCAGGCGAGCAGACAGGAAGAAGAGGAAGCTGTGAGAGCGATCAGGCTAGAGGAAGCCCCGGGTATGTATATTTTATAGGGAATCGTTTGTCTCCGGTACACTTGAAAGTGGACCTGAAGTCTTGCACAGGACAGAAGGAAAACAGAGAGAAATGCACCCTGTATGTATTTAGAGAGTCTAGAATGTCTGCAGATTTTTTTTCGTAGGATTTGTATCAGCTGTAACAAATAATTATTTTTTTCTTTAAAGGTTATTATGATGTTGCTTATCTTTTAGAACAGAGAGGAAGTTCTGAGTTCAGGTCCGCTTTAAGGCTGCTTTCACAGTGGGACGTTACAGGCGCAGGTTACAGCAGCCTGTAACGCAGCCCAACTCACAGCAATGTAACATCAATGGGCTGTTCACAGTGCCCACGTTGCGTTACATTGTAACGCTGCACGTTCTGGGAAAGTGCAGCATGCTGTGCGTTATACTGGGCTTTAGCTGCTTAGACTGCTTGCACATGCTCAGTGACTAGCCACATGGCTAATTAATATTCACTGCACTGTGGTGAAGTAACCTGGACTCATAAGTGTTGTCCGGATCATGAATGAATCATTCATTTGATCCGGATCTTTTTTGTGATTCGAATCATCCGGATTATCACAATGAACAATTCGGTTCACAGTGGATGTCTGTCTGGAAGAAACAGGAAAAATCAGAATGTACAGTGCAGGGAAAGTCCTGTCCTTTCACCCAGTCTGCTTCCCTAGTAAAATGATTCAAATGAGTCGGTTCAAAGATCCGAATCTTTTCAATGATCCGATTTGAATCATCCGAATCCTTGAAAAGATCCGGACTTCCCATCACTATCCTGGAGCGCCTGTTCTATCAGTATAGATGGAACGAAAACAGCACACCAAGAGCCGCATAACGCGGCTCAATCTGACATCCAACTTCAACACCACCATGCGTTGCGTTAGGGGCACGTTATACGATCTTAACGTCCCCTAAAACGCAACGTCTTGGTGTGAAAGAGGCCTAAAAGAATGAAAAAAAACCTGCCTTACTTATTTACTCCTATAAAGACTACAAGGTTGAAAAAAGGTTGTAGAAAACTGCAGATGTAAGTGATTCAGCAAACTTACCTTAGAGAAAGCGCTGGATATTATAGACAAGACACAGAACATGTATACCATGCTTCTCTCCTGGCTCGAAGCTCCCGAGCTGCAGCCACTAGTGTGCGCTCTATAGGCTGTAGCAGAGTTAGGGCCATATTCTATTGCTGAACTCGCCAGCGCTAAGCACTGGTGAGTTCTTAACTTATGCGATGGGGACATCGCCTAATCTAATTAAACGTTAGACCCTCCCAGGTAGTGTTGGGCGAACATCTAGATGTTCGGGTTCGGGCCGAACAGGCCGAACATGGCCGCGATGTTCGGGTGTTCGACCCGAACTCCGAACATAATGGAAGTCAATGGGGACCCGAACTTTTGTGCTTTGTAAAGCCTCCTTACATGCTACATACCCCAAATTTACAGGGTATGTGCACCTTGGGAGTGGGTACAAGAGGAAAAAAAATTTAGCAAAAAGAGCTTATAGTTTTTGAGAAAATCGATTTTAAAGTTTCAAAGGGAAAACTGTCTTTTAAATGCGGGAAATGTCTGTTTTCTTTGCACAGGTAACATGCTTTTTGTCGGCATGCAGTCATAAATGTAATACATATAAGAGGTTCCAGGAAAAGGGACCGGTAACGCTAACCCAGCAGCAGCACACGTGATGGAACAAGAGGAGGGTGGCGCAGGAGGAGAAGGCCACGCTTTGAGACACAACAACCCAGGCCTTGCATGAGGACAAGAAGCGTGCGGATAGCAATTTGCATTTTGTCGCCATGCAGTCATAAATGTAATACAGATGAGAGGTTCAATAAACAGGGACCGGAAACGCTAACCCATCACAGATGTTCATTGTTCATGTTACTTGGTTGGGGTCCGGGAGTGTTGCGTAGTCGTTTCCAATCCAGGATTGATTCATTTTAATTTGAGTCAGACGGTCTGCATTTTCTGTGGAGAGGCGGATACGCCGCCGATCTGTGACGATGCCTCCGGCAGCACTGAAACAGCGTTCCGACATAACGCTGGCTGCCGGGCAAGCCAGCACCTCTATTGCGTACATTGCCAGTTTGTACCAGGTGTCTAGCTTCGATACCCAATAGTTGAAGGGTGCAGATGGATTGTTCAACACAGCTACGCCATCTGACATGTAGTCCTTGACCATCTTCTCCAGGCGATCGGTGTTGGAGGTGGATCTGCACGCTTGCTGTTCTGTGTGCTGCTGCATGGGTGTCAGAAAATTTTCCCACTCCAAGGACACTGCCGATACCATTCCCTTTTGGGCACTAGCTGCGGCTTGTGTTGTTTGCTGCCCTCCTGGTCGTCCTGGGTTTGCGGAAGTCAGTCTGTCGGCGTACAACTGGCTAGAGGAGGGGGAGGATGTCAATCTCCTCTCTAAAGTCTCCACAAGGGCCTGCTGGTATTCTTCCATTTTGACCTGTCTGGCTCTTTCTTCAAGCAGTTTTGGAACATTGTGTTTGTACCGTGGATCCAGAAGGGTATAAACCCAGTAATTGGTGTTGTCCAGAATGCGCACAATGCGTGGGTCGCGTTCAATGCAGTCCTAGGCCGAAGAGGTCATAGCCTAGGGTCACAAAACCTGTTTATTGGGCAATTTCAATGGTGGCGAGTCTGACGTACATAAATCGCAGCAATGGCCGTTAGCAACGTCTGAATCTCACGAAATGTCTCATGCAGGTAGAAGACATATTGTTAGACTTGGGCTCCAAAGATGGGTTCCCTACATCTCTGCAAACCAGAGTTACAGGGCTCCAAATTTGGTAAAATCCCCCATAGGCTTTCATTGGGCCTCCTATTTACAGTTCCAAAATCTCACATCTTTTCAAAGGGCAATTACTCAGCAGTGGCAAATTTTCTAGCATTGTAGGGACCTTTAGGGGGAACATGACTGGTGAGTTTCGGGCCCCTAGGCCGAAGAGGTCATAGCCTAGGGTCACAAAAACCTGTTTATTGGGGCTATTTCAATGGTAGTGATGGTGACGTACATAAATCGCAGCAATGGCCGTTAGCAAAGTCTGAATCTCACGAAATGTGTCATGCAGGTAGAAGACATATTGTTAGACTTGGATTCCAAAGATGGGGTCCCTACATCTCTGCAAACCAGAGTTAGGCTCCCTGCACACTGCAAATCCGTTTTCCGATTCCGATTCCGATTCCGTTTCCGATTCCGATTCCGATTTTCCTTGAATACATTCAACAGAAAAACGGATCAAAAAACGCAGCATGCAGTTAAGATTAAAAATCTGAATCGGAATCGGATGTAAAAACAGATTAAAAATCTGAATCTGAATCTGATTTGCTTGCAGTGTGCAAGAGGCCTTACAGGGGTCCAAAATTGGTAAAATCCCCCATAGGATTTCATTGGCTCCCTATTTCACTTTCCAAAATCTCACATCTTTTCAAAGGGCAATGGCTCAGCAGTACCAAATTTTCTAGCATTGTAGGGACCCTTAGGGGGAACATGACTGGTGAGTTTCGGGCCCCTAGGCCGAAGAGGTCATAGCCTAGGGTCACAAAAACCTGTTTATTGGGGCTATTTCAATGGTAGTGATGGTGACGTACATAAATCGCAGCAATGGCCGTTAGCAAAGTCTGAATCTCACGAAATGTCTCATGCAGGTAGAAGACATATTGTTAGACTTGGATTCCAAAGATGGGGTCCCTACATCTCTGCAAACCAGAGTTACAGGGGTCCAAAATTGGTAAAATCCCCCATAGGATTTCATTGGCTCCCTATTTCACTTTCCAAAATCTCACATCTTTTCAAAGGGCAATTACTCAGCAGTGGCAAATTTTCTAGCATTGTAGGGACCCTTAGGGGGAACATGACTGGTGAGTTTCGGGCCCCTAGGCCAAAGAGGTCATAGCCTAGGGTCACAAAAACCTGTTTATTGGGGCTATTTCAATGGTAGTGATGGTGACGTACATAAATCGCAGCAATGGCCGTTAGCAAAGTCTGAATCTCACGAAATGTCTCATGCAGGTAGTAGACATATTGTTAGACTTGGATTCCAAAGATGGGGTCCCTAAATCTCTGCAAACCAGAGTTACAGGGGTCCAAAATTGGTAAAATCCCCCATAGGATTTCATTGGCTCCCTATTTCACTTTCCAAAATCTCACATCTTTTCAAAGGGCAATGGCTCAGCAGTACCAAATTTTCTAGCATTGTAGGGACCCTTAGGGGGAACATGACTGGTGAGTTTCGGGCCCCTAGGCCGAAGAGGTCATAGCCTAGGGTCACAAAAACCTGTTTATTGGGGCTATTTCAATGGTAGTGATGGTGACGTACATAAATCGCAGCAATGGCCGTTAGCAAAGTCTGAATCTCACGAAATGTCTCATGCAGGTAGAAGACATATTGTTAGACTTAGATTCCAAAGATGGGGTCCCTACATCTCTGCAAACCAGAGTTACAGGGGTCCAAAATTGGTAAAATCCCCCATAGGATTTCATTGGCTCCCTATTTCACTTTCCAAAATCTCACATCTTTTCAAAGGGCAATGGCTCAGCAGTACCAAATTTTCTAGCATTGTAGGGACCCTTAGGGGGAACATGACTGGTGAGTTTCGGGCCCCTAGGCCAAAGAGGTCATAGCCTAGGGTCACAAAAACCTGTTTATTGGGGCTATTTCAATGGTAGTGATGGTGACGTACATAAATCGCAGCAATGGCCGTTAGCAAAGTCTGAATCTCACGAAATGTCTCATGCAGGTAGAAGACATATTGTTAGACTTGGATTCCAAAGATGGGGTCCCTACATCTCTGCAAACCAGAGTTACAGGGGTCCAAAATTGGTAAAATCCCCCATAGGATTTCATTGGCTCCCTATTTCACTTCCCAAAATCTCACATCTTTTCAAAGGGCAATTACTCAGCAGTGGCAAATTTTCTAGCATTGTAGGGACCCTTAGGGGGAACATGACTGGTGAGTTTCGGGCCCCTAGGCCAAAGAGGTCATAGCCTAGGGTCACAAAAACCTGTTTATTGGGGCTATTTCAATGGTAGTGATGGTGACGTACATAAATCGCAGCAATGGCCGTTAGCAAAGTCTGAATCTCACGAAATGTCTCATGCAGGTAGTAGACATATTGTTAGACTTGGATTCCAAAGATGGGGTCCCTACATCTCTGCAAACCAGAGTTACAGGGGTCCAAAATTGGTAAAATCCCCCATAGGATTTCATTGGCTCCCTATTTCACTTTCCAAAATCTCACATCTTTTCAAAGGGCAATGGCTCAGCAGTACCAAATTTTCTAGCATTGTAGGGACCCTTAGGGGGAACATGACTGGTGAGTTTCGGGCCCCTAGGCCGAAGAGGTCATAGCCTAGGGTCACAAAAACCTGTTTATTGGGGCTATTTCAATGTTAGTGATGGTGACGTACATAAATCGCAGCAATGGCCGTTAGCAAAGTCTGAATCTCACGAAATGTCTCATGCAGGTAGTAGACATATTGTTAGACTTAGATTCCAAAGATGGGGTCCCTACATCTCTGCAAACCAGAGTTACAGGGGTCCAAAATTGGTAAAATCCCCCATAGTATTTCATTGGCTCCCTATTTCACTTTCCAAAATCTCACATCTTTTCAAAGGGCAATGGCTCAGCAGTACCAAATTTTCTAGCATTGTAGGGACCCTTAGGGGGAACATGACTGGTGAGTTTCGGGCCCCTAGGCCAAAGAGGTCATAGCCTAGGGTCACAAAAACCTGTTTATTGGGGCTATTTCAATGTTAGTGATGGTGACGTACATAAATCGCAGCAATGGCCGTTAGCAAAGTCTGAATCTCACGAAATGTCTCATGCAGGTAGAAGACATATTGTTAGACTTGGATTCCAAAGATGGGGTCCCTACATCTCTGCAAACCAGAGTTACAGGGGTCCAAAATTGGTAAAATCCCCCATAGGATTTCATTGGCTCCCTATTTCACTTTCCAAAATCTCACATCTTTTCAAAGGGCAATTACTCAGCAGTACCAAATTTTCTAGCATTGTAGGGACCCTTAGGGGGAACATGACTGGTGAGTTTCGGGCCCCTAGGCCAAAGAGGTCATAGCCTAGGGTCACAAAAACCTGTTTATTGGGGCTATTTCAATGTTAGTGATGGTGACGTACATAAATCGCAGCAATGGCCGTTAGCAAAGTCTGAATCTCACGAAATGTCTCATGCAGGTAGTAGACATATTGTTAGACTTGGATTCCAAAGATGGGGTCCCTACATCTCTGCAAACCAGAGTTACAGGGGTCCAAAATTGGTAAAATCCCCCATAGGATTTCATTGGCTCCCTATTTCACTTCCCAAAATCTCACATCTTTTCAAAGGGCAATGGCTCAGCAGTACCAAATTTTCTAGCATTGTAGGGACCCTTAGGGGGAACATGACTGGTGAGTTTCGGGCCCCTAGGCCGAAGAGGTCATAGCCTAGGGTCACAAAAACCTGTTTATTGGGGCTATTTCAATGTTAGTGATGGTGACGTACATAAATCGCAGCAATGGCCGTTAGCAAAGTCTGAATCTCACGAAATGTCTCATGCAGGTAGTAGACATATTGTTAGACTTAGATTCCAAAGATGGGGTCCCTACATCTCTGCAAACCAGAGTTACAGGGGTCCAAAATTGGTAAAATCCCCCATAGGATTTCATTGGCTCCCTATTTCACTTTCCAAAATCTCACATCTTTTCAAAGGGCAATGGCTCAGCAGTACCAAATTTTCTAGCATTGTAGGGACCCTTAGGGGGAACATGACTGGTGAGTTTCGGGCCCCTAGGCCGAAGAGGTCATAGCCTAGGGTCACAAAAACCTGTTTATTGGGGCTATTTCAATGGTAGTGATGGTGGCGTACATAAATCTCAGCCATGGCCGTTAGCAACGTCTGAATCTCACGAAATGTCTCATGCAGGTAGAAGACATATTGTTAGACTTAGATTCCAAAGATGGGGTCCCTACATCTCTGCAAACCAGAGTTACAGGGGTCCAAAATTGGTAAAATCCCCCATAGGCTTCCATTGGGCCTCCTATTTACCGTTCCAAAATCTCACACCATTTCAAAGGGCAATGGCTCAGCAGTGGCAAAACTCACCAGTCATGATCCCCCTAAGGGTCCCTACAATGCTAGAAAATTTGGTACTGCTGAGCCATTGCCCTTTGAAAAGATGTGAGATTTTGGAAAGTGAAATAGGGAGCCAATGAAATCCTATGGGGGATTTTACCAATTTTGGACCCCTGTAACTCTGGTTTGCAGAGATGTAGGGACCCCATCTTTGGAATCCAAGTCTAACAATATGTCTTCTACCTGCATGAGACATTTCGTGAGATTCAGACTTTGCTAACGGCCATTGCTGCGATTTATGTACGTCACCATCACTACCATTGAAATAGCCCCAATAAACAGGTTTTTGTGACCCTAGGCTATGACCTCTTCGGCCTAGGGGCCCGAAACTCACCAGTCATGTTCCCCCTAAGGGTCCCTACAATGCTAGAAAATTTGGTACTGCTGAGCCATTGCCCTTTGAAAAGATGTGAGATTTTGGAACTGTAAATAGGAGGCCCAATGAAAGCCTATGGGGGATTTTACCAAATTTGGAGCCCTGTAACTCTGGTTTGCAGAGATGTAGGGAACCCATCTTTGGAGCCCAAGTCTAACAATATGTCTTCTACCTGCATGAGACATTTCGTGAGATTCAGACGTTGCTAACGGCCATTGCTGCGATTTATGTACGTCAGACTCGCCACCATTGAAATTGCCCAATAAACAGGTTTTGTGACCCTAGGCTATGACCTCTTCGGCCTAGGACTGCATTGAACGCGACCCACGCATTGTGCGCATTCTGGACAACACCAATTACTGGGTTTATACCCTTCTGGATCCACGGTACAAACACAATGTTCCAAAACTGCTTGAAGAAAGAGCCAGACAGGTCAAAATGGAAGAATACCAGCAGGCCCTTGTGGAGACTTTAGAGAGGAGATTGACATCCTCCCCCTCCTCTAGCCAGTTGTACGCCGACAGACTGACTTCCGCAAACCCAGGACGACCAGGAGGGCAGCAAACAATACAAGCCGCAGCTAGTGCCCAAAAGGGAATGGTATCGGCAGTGTCCTTGGAGTGGGAAAATTTTCTGACACCCATGCAGCAGCACACAGAACAGCAAGCGTGCAGATCCACCTCCAACACCGATCGCCTGGAGAAGATGGTCAAGGACTACATGTCAGATGGCGTAGCTGTGTTGAACAATCCATCTGCACCCTTCAACTATTGGGTATCGAAGCTAGACACCTGGCACAAACTGGCAATGTACGCAATAGAGGTGCTGGCTTGCCCGGCAGCCAGCGTTATGTCGGAACGCTGTTTCAGTGCTGCCGGAGGCATCGTCACAGATCGGCGGCGTATCCGCCTCTCCACAGAAAATGCAGACCGTCTGACTCAAATTAAAATGAATCAATCCTGGATTGGAAACGACTACGCAACACTCCCGGACCCCAACCAAGTAACATGAACAATGAACATCTGTGATGGGTTAGCGTTTCCGGTCCCTGTTTATTGAACCTCTCATCTGTATTACATTTATGACTGCATGGCGACAAAATGCAAATTGCTATCCGCACGCTTCTTGTCCTCATGCAAGGCCTGGGTTGTTGTGTCTCAAAGCGTGGCCTTCTCCTCCTGCGCCACCCTCCTCTTGTTCCATCACGTGTGCTGCTGCTGGGTTAGCGTTACCGGTCCCTTTTCCTGGAACCTCTTATATGTATTACATTTATGACTGCATGCCGACAAAAAGCATGTTACCTGTGCAAAGAAAACAGACATTTCCCGCATTTAAAAGACAGTTTTCCCTTTGAAACTTTAAAATCGATTTTCTCAAAAACTATAAGCTCTTTTTGCTAAATTTTTTTTTCCTCTTGTACCCACTCCCAAGGTGCACATACCCTGTAAATTTGGGTTATGTAGCATGTAAGGAGGCTTTACAAAGCACGAAAGTTCGGGTCCCCATTGACTTCCATTATGTTCGGAGTTCGGCCATGTTCGGCCCGAACCCGAACATCTAGATGTTCGCCCAACACTACACGTGACCCGTTCGGCCAATCACAGCGCTAGCCGAACGTTCGGGTAACGTTCGGCCATGCGCTCTTAGTTCGGCCATATGGCCGAACAGTTTGGCCGAACACCATTAGGTGTTCGGCCGAACCCGAACATCACCCGAACAGGGTGATGTTCTGCAGAACCCGAACAGTGGCGAACACTGTTCGCCCAACACTACTCCCAGGTGGAAAAGAACTCGCTTGGGCGATATAATCGCCCAGCGAGTTCTTAACACCGAATCCAATTACCCTTATCATGTCTCCGCAGACATGAGCGTTAGCTTAGACCTGCAAAAAGCAGGTCTAAACTAGCTAACGCACGTAGTCGCCGCAGCATCTGGGGGTCTCCTTTAATAAGGAGACCCCCAGAGCTCCCCGTCGGGTCGCTGCACAGTTTAGAAGCCCCCGCGCAGCTCTGCACCGGCACCCCTGCTGGCATACATACCGCCGCAGATCACCCGCCGCCTCTCGCCGCAAAATCCGTCGCATAATTACAGTGTATCTAACACTGTAATTACTGTCGGCATAGAAGGAGCCCGGGCAAAGCATTTGAATCTGCAGCCTGGGCTCCCCATTGGTCCGCTGTCTAAACCAATAAAATGGCTCAGACATTTATTGCTATTATTAATGGCTCAGATAGTAAAATATATGTAACTTAACCAAAATTCTACTAGTGGCACCCTTTTTACCAGGGGCCATTTTTATGTGTATGCCAGGCTGCTGCTGATGAGGAAGTGTTAATAAACAGGCACTCACAGAGTTTACAGTAGGTCTTTTAAAGAGAACAACATACGAAGCACCCTCATGTATTTTATTACATTTATCAGTGGGAGCATGACAGCAAACACCTATCCTGCTTTTAGTTTCATTCTTATCTGCTTAATTAGTCTATTATCAGCTGTGATAAGAATCCCCGACTGGCTCAGTCTAGTTTTGACCTGGAATCATTATAGCTGGGAGTCTTCTGTGGAGTCTTTTCAAGCCCAAGCCTGCCACCTCCTGGCTCAGATTTCCTGCTTTGCATACTGAGAGCTCTGATGACATCGGAGGGGCTGCTGCTGCTGAGAGAGAATCTCTGAAACAGACAAGTGTGGCTGCAATATGATCTGTGTGCTCAGTGTGCACTCTGTCTGCATAGATACTGATAATGACTGCAGTTTCATTCCTATGAGAGACACTTCCTTCCATACCAAAATGAAAGCACACAGATGAAAGGCTGCAGCAGCATTTCTCATATAGCCTAAATAGCAGCCTAGTCTCATATAGCCTAGACAGCACATCCAGAACAACTCATAACCCGGAAGCAGAAGGGATATGAGCCGGCGGCCATATTTTATTTTTCCTGGAGCAATAATGGATAAAAAAAACACTAAAAAAGGCACACCAGAGCGGCAAAATTATCAGGTAGAGCATTTATTCTTTACAAGCTATCGACTGATATGTGTGAAACGTTCATCTCTGGTTCTCTTTAAGGGGAACAAAACCTAAAGTGCGTCATAACCACATTATTAATCACTGGTTAATTTGCCTTATTTTATGACTACACTTGTCCATTAAGCTTTGGGAAGTGGAATCTGAAACTGTACAGTCTCCTATTTCAACATCTGCAGGTTCCTGCTGTTTTTCCCAAAAAAAGAAAAAGTCATTCTCTAGAGTGAAATTGCCACTCCATGGAAAGAAATTAGCGCAATTATCTTCACTGTTTACTTTGTAATTTATTTACAAATTATACAGACATGCAAGAGTTCACAAAGGCTGATGAAATATGATAAAACAATGTGATCTGATTGGATTTGTGATAGAACAATACGCTGGAACAAATGACATGAATTAGAATCTGCGAATCTAAATGTTTTTATATTGCTTATTAAAATGCATTTCTTCCTCTTGAGATGCCACTTACTGCAAGTTATTTTAGGTTCGCAGACTCGGCCACCGCTCACACAAACTTTTGTATAGAAGGTTTTGCGCACGCTGTAGAATTTCCTCAGTCTGAAGCAATTGTTGATGATCAGAGATCTTAAGTTTGTACAGATGTCCCCCAACATCACTAGCGTTGACTAGCAATCCGCCTGGTGGCACTGGTCAGATCATTGTCCTCCAGTAATGATTGTTGAAGTTCCCACAACATGAAAACGCTCTTATCTCCTTCTCCCCTCTACACAGAGCAGAACAAGCTTTTGTATTGTTCTTTATACTGACATGGCTGTTCCGCTCCAGGGATCTGCGGTACTTCTCTATGCAGGGGGAGACAGAAGGCATCCATGTAAAAAGGGTGCGAAGGATTGCTGCTAGTAGAATATATTACTGATATTCTACTACTTAATTTCAATAGTAAAATATCGGGAATATTTACTGATATTTTACTATGTGTTAACCTAACTCTACTCACACTGTACCCTCCCTCTACTGATGCCTAACCCTAAGGGCTCGTTCACACTACCGGCGTTTTCGGCTTTTTTTGCCCACGTGCGCTTTTTAAAAACGCCCCCCGACCACGTGGACAATTAATGTCTATGAGAAGGTTCATATCAGTGTGGGTCGTGCGCAGTGTGTGGACCATTTTCGGGGTGATTCCGCCTCAATGGAAGGTATAGGAGAAACGCAAATCCGTCACAAAATCGCTTTGTGCAGCGATTGCGTTCGCATTTTTAATAATAAATGCATTGTATTTATTATTTTCTGGGTCAAAGAGGTCACTTCCTGACTTGCGTCAGGGAGTGAATTATAAAACCGCTTTGAAAACCGCTTAGCACAAACCAAGCACCAGGAATAGAAAAAAATATGCGTCAAAAAAACGCCCAACGCTAAGGGCCACGCGAACGGAACACAATGTGAACAAGGCCTAAGACCTCCCTCTAAACATTTCCTAACCCTTAAAGAGGAGCTGTTAGGTATAAGGTCTCAGAGAAAATAAACACATATATCAGTAGCTAAAGATTGGCTGTACTTACATTACATATGCATTTCACTGTCCACGTTTGGATTTCACAGAATTTGTATATAGTATATGCAGAGATAGATGCTCCTGACAGCTCATGGCAGGCTCCATGTTTTTCTGTCAAATGTGTCGTCATGTCCTGCCTGCTTCCTGATCACAGATAAGCTCCTACTTGAACAACACAGTGTGCAGTGAATATTAATGAGCCATGTGGCTAGAAACAATAGCTGACTCCTGCAGAGTACTCTGCCCCGAGATTTATCAGTGCTACACGCTGGACTGATTACAAGCTTCTGTAACGTCTCATTAGCAGCCGAGGGGAGGGCCCCAGAATGCTTTGCAGTTTAGTATGCGGCTTGCGTCCTTATGGGTCTATAACAGACTTGCTGATAAGCACACATCAAAGGTAACTGAGATTTTTATCTTCACTAATGGCTTTTGGGCTTCCTTCTAAACTGTTTAACACAGGAGAATAGAGGTTTAAATTAGCTTCTGCAGCCTGACAGTTACTCTTTAACCCCCAAGGTGGTACCTAACACTTAACTCCCCCCCCTAACTCCCCCGGTGCCTAATACTTAATCCCCCTCCCTCCTAACCTTAAACTATTTCCAGAGGCACTGCTGCAAAGCTGCACTTTGTGGCAAAGCAGATAAATGTATCCACCCTGAGGCTCCTGATAAAATTGTGGGCACCGAAGCATGTCGATATGCAAATTGCATTAGGCACCACGTGGGGGGTTAAGGGTTAGGCATAGGTAGAGGGAAGTCTTAGGGTTAGGCATAGGTAGAAGGAGGTCTTAGGGTTAGGCATAGGTAGAGGGAGGTCTTAGGGTTAGGCACCAGTAGAGGAAAGTCTTAGGGTTAGGCATAAGTAGAGGGAGGTCTTAGGGTTAGGCATTGGTAGAGGGAGGTCTTAGGGTTAGGCATAGGTAGAGGGAGGTCTTAGGGTTAGGCATTAGTAGAGGGAGGTCTTAGGGTTAGGCATCGGTAGAGGGAGGTCTTAGGGTTAGGCATCGGTAGAGGGAGGTCTTAGGGTTAGGCATTGGTAGAGGGAGGTCTTAGGGTTAGGCCTCGCCGGTAGAGAGAGTGTTCTGTGTGAGAGAAGGGTTAGGTTAAGACATTGTAAAATATTGGTGGAGCAGAATTGCCTTATTAAAGCTGATAGTGATAGCAGCCTGATTAAGCAAGTGATTGATTACTCCCCCTCATATCGATAGAAGAGTAGCGATCAATGTACCAATTTTAAGCAGATATCTAATTAATTTAAATGTGGCCATACACTATGCAATGTTTTCTTTAGATGTTTTAAATTCAATCAGTCATGACTGATTGTATTGTTCGAAAAATAAAACCACACACTATTCATTAATAAACAACAACATAAAAAAAGCAAATAAAAAACAAACACAAAAACGCAAAAGGATCTTAAACTGAGAGGGATAGATATGGAGGTTGCCATTTTTATTACCTTTTAAACAATACCAGTTACCTGGCTATCCTGCTGATCCTCTGCCGAAGCATCCTGGGCCTCCATAACATCTGAGCAGTGCCACAGGCTGATTGCCTCCATGCCACGCCGCATTGAAACAGTCATTTATGCAAAATAATTCCCGACCAAGTATTGAGTGCATAACTGAACATAATTATTTGAGGGTTGACTTTTTTTGTTTTAAAAACACTTTCCTTTTACTGGTCGGATGAAATATGCAAATTTTTTGAGATAGGAATTTTGGGTTTTCATGAGCTGTATGCCAAAATCATCAATATTAAAACAATAAAAGGCTTGAACTACTTCAGTTGTGTGTAATGAATCTAAAATATATGAAAGTCTAATGCTTATCAGTACATTGCAGAAAATAATGAACTTTATCGCAATATGCTAATTTTTTGAGAAGGACCTGTATGTAAGTAAAGTGCCAAATATATTAATAACTAGGCTGTGTTCCTTCTTTTCTTTTTTTGCCTGAAAGAGTTAACCTTCAGGCATGCAAGGGACAGTTTCTCTCTTGTCAGACTTTTGCTGGTTTAAACCATAACCCTCACTGATAAGGAATTACAGCCATACAACTATTTCCTGCAGGCAAGTGCTTCTGTTTGCTCAATGGCAGTCTATAAAGTGTCAAAGGGCTAAAATACATTACCTACTGAACTTTTTTATCTATTCTTCAGAGACAATAAAACATTAAATTTACTGTGTAAATGTTTAAACATAAAATAAAACCATGATATATATGTTTTTAAGGAATAGAAGTATAGATATAACCGTCTATCTCATTGTTTATTTTCACCTTGGGTTTACTTTACTTTAAAGTATTGTGTGTTCTATGTATATATGTATATATATATATATATATATATATATATATATATATATATATATATCTGTGTGTGTACTGTATACACTGTATATATATCTGTATAATATTTTTTTGTAATTTTTTTTTTTTATTAACTTTGAAATTTATGTGTGGTGTTTTGTCTCCAAGTCAAGTTTCCCTGCCCACCAACAAGGCCATTCCGCTGCCACAACAACCGCGTGTGCCTGAGGACGGAGCAGACCTGCAATGAGCTGGATGAGTGCGGCGATGGCTCTGACGAGGCTCACTGTGGTACGTAAAATTTACCCTACGCAGCTCCGAGACCGAATTAACGTAATCGGAGAGGAACCTTCAGTGAAAGAAACATAATTGACCTTAATTGAAGTCTTAATTGAAAGTTTATGTGTGCCATAAATTAGGTTCTGAAACAATTATATTGGCAACGCATGAGGAACTTTCCCGCTTCTTGGTCAGTGGCTCTTCATGCCGGCAGAATCTTAATGCGCTTGCTGAGCTAATTGTGATTTATTTTTGTTTGTGTGAAATGTGTTAGGAATAGGAACCAAGCAGAAAGTGAAACCTTGCAAGAAGGATGAGTTTGCCTGCGGAAACAGGAAGTGCATCGCATCGGAGCTACAGTGCGACCAGTTTGACGACTGCGGAGATGGCAGCGATGAACGAGGCTGCAGAGCAGGTACCATTTCCTGTGTTGGTATAGCTCTAATCAGCAGAGCAGCCATTTTGTTTTCCAGTGATTTAGCACAGTTGGTTTAGAGATGCCAAGATGGCTGGTGTTTTGTATTTCCTTGCATCACCTCAAGTAGTCGCACACAATACAACCACATTATTTTACATTTTCCTGTTCAGTAGTATTAATTGAATAATATATATATATATATATATATATATATATATATATATATATATTTTATAAATCTTAATCGGGTTAGCAGAAAAATTGATAAAACATCTGGTTAGCCGTGGTGGAGAATTCTCTTTGAGTAATCTATACAATCGTATGAAAATTTGAATCCTGTATGGCCATTGTTAATGACCCTCCTCAGGCACAAATAGGCCTGTGTGTAGGCACTCAGTTATAGAACTTGTGTTTCTCAGTGTTTAAACTGGTATTATACTCCCAAAACTAAAATATCAGTAACTACGGTTAGCTACGTAAAACAACGTACCTAAGAGTAAGCTAAACAACTACGTAAACATTTGAAAGCATTACCATGTATTCCCTACAGAGAGCAGAGAGGCTTGCTCATCGCTTGTCATCAGCAAAGGCCAGAATCTCCCTTTGCTTGCATCTCCACTCTTTAGTGGAGTAACTTTAGCAGAAAGGTAGGGGGGAAGGTAGAGTGAAGACACAGGCACAGGGAATATTGCCTGTGCTGATGACAAGAGGTAAGCAAGCTTCTACAGCTCTCTGTAGTGGAAATAAACCATTTGCATACTGTAACGATTGGTGTCAGCAAGCACAGATATTCTGATTATTGGTGATCTGCAGTATCACCAATAATACAAATGCTATACCTGATTATATGATGATCTGCAGAATCACCAATAATGCGAGTATAGCGAGACACAGGACAACCAGATGTAAGATAGGTGTTTGGTGCAACAGTAATGTGTAGAGATACTCACTACCCCAGAGGAGCTGGTATAGAGAGGTATCTCTATAGAACTCAGGAATACCACCTCCAGCAAGCTGGAGATGTAGACAATAATAGTAATCAGTTCACCCGAGGAGCGGGTGGTATACAATAAGACAAGGTATTGATCACCCGAGGAGCGGGTGATTCAGACTGAACTGCAGCCGGAGATCACCTGAGGAGCAGGGGATGAGGAAAGTACTATAGTAGCTAGTCACCTGAGGAGCACGTGATTAAGACTGTACTGCAGCAACTGATCATCTGAGGAGCAGGTGATTCAGACTGTACTGCAGTTACTGATCTCCCGAGGAGCAGGTGATTCAGACTGTACTGCAGCTACTGATTTCCTGAGGAGCAGGAGATAGAGGTGGTGCTGCAACTATTGGTCATCTAAGAAGCAGGTGATTACTAAACAGAGAATCCCTCACCAGTGACTAGGTTTACTGGTGAGGGAAGAATAGTCAGACAAGCAGATTCGGTAACAGGCGGACAGATACGGTACAAAGACAGAAGGCTGAATCAGAGTGATATTCAGGCAGAGTCGGCAACAGGATCAGATAGGCAAAGGCACAGAATCAGTAAGCAGAAGAGTAGTCAAGGCTAGCAGAAGGTCATAACAAATAATACAATGCAATTAGTACTTTAAGCTATCAACAGAGTCTGACTAAGGGCTCGTTTCCACTATAGCGAATCCGCATGCGGGCACTGCATGCGGATTCGCATACTTAATGTTAGTGGATGAGGCTGTTTCCACGTGTGCGGCGGCGGCGGCGTTTTTCGGTGCGGGGAAAATCTGCACGACAGGGTCGTGCAGATTCGCGTGCGGCAGGAATGCGGGCGAATCGCCGCTAATGTATTCAATAGGGAAATCGCATGCGGCTTTGTCATGCGGATTTCCCCGCGATTTCGCATGCGATTTCGCATGCGATTTTTTGAAAGCCAATGGAACTTAACACAGGCAGTGACATGGTTAAATTCGCATGGCTCCTTGCCATGCGAAATCGCATGCGAAATCGCGGGTAAATCTGCATGCGGAAACGCAGCCGCATGCAATTTCTTCAGCGGTGGAATCCAGGCGATTCCGCACCGCTACAGTGGAAACAAGCCCTAAGTGTGGATCCCCAGCTCCTGCTGGTTCTAGCACACTTTGGGATCTGACTAGGGTCTGAGTGCTAACAAGTAGCATTCGCAACAGCAGTCACGGAGCAACTGACAGGCAGGTCCTATATATACTGCAAGCACTCCACAGCGCCGCCCCAGTCACTCAGCCAATCCGGAGCACTGCTGGAGTCAGCTGACCGGCCGATCAGCTGACTCCCCTTCTACTCGCATAAAGGTCCTGTCGTCTGGCACGCGCATAGCCCTCAGTCTATGTGCAACTGAAGGACCAGGCAAAACTCCAGCATGTAACTGTGCGGCGAAGGCCGCCGGCTGAAACGCGGAAATAACCACCCTGCCGATCACCGCTGCGGCGGTATCTCCGCTATCCATTACACATACTATTCCCTGATGCCTGATTGAGAGACCAGGCATTTTTGATCATATCGGCCGAACAATGCCCAACTGTATTGTTCTTACTCCTCCCACTCCATTGTATGCCACTTGTCATCCCTCCACCCCATCTATAGTAACAGAATGTGTCACTGCCGGGAAGCTTGTGAAGCGTCAACCAGGCAACAGTGGTCGTATCTATGTGACTACTTAGCTTAAATCTCAACAAACATCCAAACTCCATTTTGACAAGAACCATAAAGAAAAGTCGGACATTTCCACAAGTTAATTCAATTTGAGTGCTGACAGTCAATTAGTCAGCGGCTGACAGTGGGAGTGTAGCAGTAAAATGATCGTAATCAGCTAATTATGATTACGCAAATTTTCACTTACATTTTCGCAATTTAAAATATACGTAATTACAATTTGTACATTTGATTGATTTCGTATAGGCATTCATAATTTCACATAAAATTTTGGTAATTTTTGCATCATTTCGTGCCGACTTTGGCAGTGAATAGCAAAGCCTGCATACATGCTATTGACACCAAAAATTCTACATATGTTAAGGAGAATACTGGGTACAGGACAAAAAAAGAATTTTCCAAAAAGACCTTGTGGTTTTTTAAAAAAAATCGATTTTAACAATGCAAAGAAAAAATGTTTTTTTAGCTTGTAGCCATTATGCTTCTTAACATATGTAGAAATGTTGGTGTCAATAGCTTGTATGGGGGCTTTGCTAAAACCACTAAAGTCGGCACAAAATAAGGCGGCATTTCTCAAAAATTACATGAAAAATTGCGCAAAATTATGAAATATTACTGGGGTACATCAAGTATGGTTTGCCCCCAGTCACCTGAAACCCAATCTGGAAGCCATGACATCCATACCCTAGATGTCTCTAGGCTGAATACTCACCTGATGATGCAGAACTCCCAGCGATGTCCCCTGATGAGGAGCGTTCCCCGATCCACCTTCTTGCCGGCACACACACTTACGATGGCACACGACAGGCGATCGCGGTATTTTGTGCGGAGTCGTCGGGGATTTAAAAGATACTATCTGCTGTGACAGTTGTTGACGTCACGCATTGCTGAACGTCATGAACGTAATCACAGGCCTGTACCCACATGGTGAGATCGCGGAAAAGATAGCTTGTCACTCAAAAAAATGAGTTGACATAAAAATCGTTGTATAAATAGAGATGTTGTGAACATCAAATTTGGGGTTCATGAAGAGCGACCACGAACTTCCGCAAATGTTCCCAAACAGGTGAACCTGGAAAATCGCCATAGACTTCCATGGGCAGGCAAATTTTAAAAGCAATAAAGACTGTTTCTCGCCACAAAAGTGATGGAAAAGTTGTTTCACGGGGGTCTAACACCTGGACTGTGGCATGCCGGAGGGGGATCCATGACAAATGTCCCACCAAAAATTATGGAGTTGACACAGAGTCGGGTTTTAATCCCTAAAGGGCAGAAATCACAGTACATTCCTACATATAATGCACTGGAGTGGTACTGTGTATGCAACTTAATATAGCAACAATAGCAGTAGTGTGCGCAGCTCTGGCTGTCAGTGGGCTGTGGAGTGTCACACACAGATACAATAGCACTATCAGAATACAGTGAACTAATAATGCACTGGAGTGGTACTATCTCTGCAAGTTAATGTAGCAACAGCAGTAGTGTGCACACAGCTCTGGGTGCCAGTGGGCTGTGGAGTGTCACACACAGAGAAATGCAATAGCACTATCAGAATACAGTGAAATAATAATGCATTGGAGTGGTTCTGTGCGTGCAACTTAATGAGGCAATTATAATAGCAGTATTGGGTGTCAGTGGGCTGTGGGGTGTCACACATAAAAAAACAACACAGGACACTGATGTGCTAGCCCTCAAAAGGGCTGTTTGGGGTGCTTTTACAGCAAGTGAGGGACAAGAACACAGGCCTAGATAATGCTTTCCCTACCTATCTGCAGCAAGTCTGACCCTGCTCTCACTAATAGTCAGCAGCCAGCAGAGAATAAATCCAATATGGCCACTGCAACTGCTTTTTGATAGGGGGGGGGGGGGTGGAGGGTCCAGGAAGGGGTGCTAGCTAATTGGCTGCCATGTATCTGCTGACTGTTAGGTAAGGGGTCAAAGTTTTGCTCAATGATGATGTATAGGGGGCGAATCGAACACTGCAAATGTTCGCTTTTCGCCGCTAATGCAAACAGCGGAAGTTCGCAGAATACTGCTCGCCGGTGAACAGTTGGGCCATCTCTATGTATAAATTGAGTAGTGGGTATGGGCCTATAGAGGTACAGTGATTGGGTGTAAAAGTAGAGACTATCCTTCCAGAAATGTTCCTTAGCCTGGCTCTGACCCCACAGCTGCCAGTGCTGGGTCGCCTCCATGCTCTAGTCAGTGTGAGGAGGTAGAAACCCCGGCCAGCTCCCCACACAGCAGCACTTTCATGATCCCCCATGATGTGGGTGATGATCATGAAATAGTATTAGAAAGGGATAAAGTAGATCCTGAACTCAGAACTTACTCTCTGCTCTAACAGATAAGCAATAGCATAATAACATTTAAAGAAAAACATTTCTGTTACAGCTCATACAAATACTGCAATACAGCTGCAGCGTGTCTACTTCCTGCTTTCATGGAAGCAGACATATGGTTAACAACTGCCAAGGCAGCCAGCTGACACAGTTAAGAGATCAAATTACAATTGTGATTAGTCATAGATGAGAGAGAATTAGACAGACTAAACTCTCTAAATACATATAGGGCGTATTAATCTCTGTTTTCCTTCTGTCCTGTGCAAGAGTTCCTCTCCACTTTAAAGAGGAGCTGTTAGGTATAAGGTCTCAGAGAAAATGTACTTACATTACATATGCATTTCACTGTCCACGTTTGGATTTCACAGAATTTGTATATAATATATGCAGAGATAGATGCTCCTGACAGCTCATGGCAGGCTCCATGTTTTTCTGTCAAATGTGTCGTCATGTCCTGCCTGCTTCCTGATCACAGATAAGCTCCTACTTGAACAACACAGTGTGCAGTGAATATTAATGAGCCATGTGGCTAGGAACAATAGCTGACTCCTGCAGAGTACTCTGCCCCGAGATTTATCAGTGCTACACGCTGGACTGATTACAAGCTTCTGTAACGTCTCATTAGCAGCCGAGGGGAGGGCCCCAGAATGCTTTGCAGTTTAGTATGCGGCTTGCGTCCTTATGGGTCTATAACAGACTTGCTGATAAGCACACATCAAAGGTAACTGAGATTTTTATCTTCACTAATGGCTTTTGGGCTTCCTTCTAAACTGTTTAACACAGGAGAATAGAGGTTTAAATTAGCTTCTGCAGCCTGACAGTTACTCTTTAAGGTTTCTGAGTTGATGCTTGTTCTCATTAAGGGATCAGTGTGGAATTCAGGGCCCTTTTCCACTAGCAATCACTAGCATTTGCGCTAAACGCTAGCGATTGCAATTCAGCAAAAGTACTAAATTTCCAGGCGATTTCCCAAATCGTTTGCACTGCATAGCAAAAATTGTTCCGCAGCGCGATCGTGATTTCGTAAAAAACGAATCGCAGTAGTGGAAATTACCTACCGCGATTCCCATGTTATTTAGCAAACCGTAGCAATTTTAAAATCGCTAGCGATTTGCGATTTTGCGATTCAGCAATCGCAAACGCTGTCGGGGGAAAAGGGCCCTTAGTATGATTTTTTTTGTATTTATTTCATTTATAGCTACTTCTATAACATTGCATCCTCATTAGTTTGGTATTTCTTCTTGATGTACATTACCTTCCCCTATAATCGCCAAACTTTTATTAACTTTGTATTGTGATTAGTAGGGTAGTATTTTTAATGTTTTATTTAATGCACTATGCAGCGGATCTGGACTTGACAATGACATTTTACAGGCGAAGCAAAGTGCTGCCTTTTTAGTGGAAGGACTTCCTTTTGTTGCGCTGATAATGGAATTAATGTTTATTTGTTGCAGCATAAGAATGGACTTGCTGCTCATATCACACATTACTGCACATCGCATGTGAACAAAGGCATTTAGAGCGTTCACAATGAGTGTTCCTCCTGCTCACTAAAACCTTCAGCGCTGTACTTTCGATTAGCAGGGACATTTGCAGCTATTTTGGAGGTCTAGTTTTGACATTGTATAACTTGGAAATGGTTTATATTAATAAAAGCATAAAGAATGTTAGTGGGATGATTGGCTTAATGGAAGTCTGAGCACAATAACAGGTCTCTTGAGTCCCAACTTTAAATTTATCAGTGTATAAAGAAATACATAATGAACACATATCCTACTCAATTGGACAGGACAATAAATCATCTAAGTTGAGCGGGGCAGGAGCATTGCACTGAAATGAACAGTACAGTTTGATTTTGAATTGATGTTTTTAAAATCAATGCCAGGGCCATGCAGAGGGTCCTTAAGAGGGGGGTGCCCACATTTATAAAAGGGGCCTCGCCCCCCCCCCCCCAATGCACAGCAGTACCTACAAGTGGTGGGGGGGCTCCCCCCCCAGCCCCCGTGCCCTGCAGTGACATGTGACCTTCAACCCCCCCCCCCCCCCCCCCCGGGCTCTCCAGCTGTCCTAAACCATATCCCTGACACATTCAGTCACAGAAGCGCTGGCTGCCTTCACTGGTGTCGAGTTAGTTGGACCTATCACCGGTGACCGCACATTCCCCCCTCCTCGTTTCTTGCTAGGAGGGTGTTGGTTGTTATGTGGGTGCTGAATGCTGAGGCTGGGTGCAATGTGGGTTTTGGGTGTGGGTACCGGGTGTCATGTGGGTGTTGATTGCAGGTACTTAGTGCCATGTGAGATCTGGGTGCGTGTACTGGATGTCCTGTGGGTGTTGGGTGCAGGTACTGGGTGTGACATGGTGCGAGTACTTGGTGCTATGCCTGATGCTATGCCTGTACTAGGTGCTGGCTATGGGTGGGAATTGGGTGTCACATGGGTGTGGGTAAAGTGGGTGCTTGGTGCAGATAGTGAGTGCCATGTAGGCTGTGTGCAGGTGTGAGTACTGGGTGCAATGTCAGGCTTGGGTGCAGGTACTTGGTGTAATGTAATTGTGAGTACTGGGTGCCAACTATGGGGGAAAGGGGTGTGGGTGGATGTTAGCAAGCAGAAGTAGAAATCAGTAGACATCAGTGTAGGTGCTGCAGGAAGGGGAAGTAATTTGGGGTGCTGGGGGAGGGAGAGGTCAGTTTAGGTGCTGAGGGAGGTCATTATGGGTGCTGCTGGGGACAAGAAGGGTGCCATTGGGGGAAGGAAAGGTCACTGTTTGTGCTGGGGGGGGGGGGGGGGTGGCAGGGTCACTGCAGGGCTAATGCTGGGGAGGGATAGGTCAGTATGGGTCCTAGGTGGAGGGAGAGGTCACTGTGGGTGCAAGGTTAAGGGAGAGGTCACTGTGAATGCTGGGGAGGGAGAGGTCACTGCTGTCAGGGAGACGCCATCTTACCTCTTCCCACACAGCTGCAGAGATGGTTACACTAGGAATCCTGTATGGGACCTCTTTGCTCCAAATTGTCCCAGATGGGGAGGAGGTTCCTGCTGGTGGGTGGGGCTTATCATGGCTGGGGCGGGACTTATTTTTCACAGCCAAAGGGGCCTTTTCATTGGCATTTTAAAAGGGGTGTGTGTTTGATAGGAATAGGTTCCAGTCAGAGAAGAATTGTATGTTTTTCCTACATCGAGTGGCAATCTAAGAGTGAATGGCTAGGGATGGTCAGAAAAGCCAATTTTCGATTGCACAGAAATTCTGATTTCAGCCAACGCTGATTTCCAATTTCCGAGGAGTCTTTTTTTTTGTCATTTTTTTTGCATTCTTTAATTGGCAAAATAGTTCCAAATTTCATTTGGAAGTATTGGACCAATCAGAGACTGCAGAATTTTACCAGGGCAATTGGAATACTACAAACATTGTAGGCCAATCACAAGACTCAGGATCAAGAATACTCAGTAGTATCCGAGTCTTGAGTTTGGTCTAAAATTACAATGGCAATCTGAGTATCGCTGAAAATATCTGCATTCTCTGATTGGTCCAATGCTTCCCAGTTCTTTGATTGGGCTAAAATTACCAAGTTGAGGTAAATCCTATTTTCGCAGATATCAATTTTCCGTTTTCCGATTGGAAATGTGGAAGTTTAAATTCTGCGGAATCCGAATGAGCATCCCTATCTACGGCTAGCTAAATGCTGCCGTTCAGGGAGGAGGAGGGAAACTTACAATTGCCTGAGGAAGTGGGCTAGAGACCCGCAAAGCACATTGCATTTGTTCTGGCGTACAAATTAAATCTTGTTTAAACCATACATAGTGGTTGTGTTTGGTTTTGGGGAGGTAAGTCCACCCTTGCCCCCCAAATTTTATCTGTTTTTACCTATGATCAATGTTTACTCTGCTGGCGCCTCTGTGTCCATTGCAGTTATTGTTATCCACCTGGTGGATGGGTGAACACCCTTCTTTCCTTCTACAGAGAGCGACTCTTTAGCCTGAGTGGGGACAGGCCTAATATCCCTATAAGTGCTTTAACCTCCTTGACGGTTTTCCCGACCTTAGCTCGGGGTAGAAAAAACAAGCTATTAGCGGTGATCCCGAGCTCAGGTCGGGGTATGCATTGCAGAGCTTTACTTGAAGTTGTGGAGTCCCGCGCGCGATCTCGCTGCACAGCGGGACTCCAGCCTCTCTCCCCGGCAGTGTGGGGTCTTTCCCTGGCCGCCGGGATCCCCCATGTCCCCGCTATTCTTCCGGGGACCCGGCAGCCAGTTGGAGCAGCGCAGCCGTGGTGGTGGCAGCAGAGCGGTGGTGGCAGCGTGACGTCATCGGGGGCGGGGCTAATATTGAAAACGAACTTCTCTATATTAGAGAAATATAGAGAAGTTTGTTTATATGTATATTAGCGCCATCTTGTGGACAAAGAGAAAACTGCAGCACAGGAGCCCAGGAAGGTACATTTTTTTTTTTATTTTGCTGCAGATCTCACTGCCAGAATGATTTTTTTCAGGTTTTAGGGTCTGAAAGAGTGAAAAAAAATTGCACCGCTTTTAGACCCTAAAATCTGGAAAGAATCAGACCGCCAAGGAGGTTAAGTGGTTGCCTGATAGAGATGGCTCAAACAGTTTGCCAGAGAACTTGTTCGCGTGAACTTAGCTGGTTCGAGTTCGCAGTGAACTGCGAACACTTAGCGTTTTTGACCCGCCCCCTATACTACATCATTGGGCTAAACTTTGACCCTCTACATCACAGTCAGCAGACACATGGCAGCCAATCAGGCTGCACTCCCTCCTGGAGCTCCTCCTTATTATAAAAGGCAGCATCGTCAGCCATGTTCTTACTATATGTGCTGCTGTATTAGTGAAAGAAGGGAGAGACATTGGAGAGATAGAGAAAGCGAAAGTTAGGAGGTCTGTTAGCTTGCTCCTTGCTGATATTTGTTGATGAAAAGCACCCCAAAACAGCTCTTTTGAGAGCTAATGTTCTTCTGATGTGTTTTGTGAGTGTGTGTGTGTGTGTGTGTGTGTGTGTGTGTGTGTGTGTGTGTGTGTGTGTGTGTGTGTGTGTGTGTGTGTGTGTGTGTGTGTGTGTGTGTGTGTGTGCCACTGACACTGCATATACAGCCCTATCTGTTGCAGCTGGCCCTTGCTAATTGCTATACTGTGCCAGGCCCAGCACATTCAGTGCATACCTTTCACTGCCTCTGTGTGACTGCACTTTGTATTATACAATACCACCACCAATTACTGCATACCTTTTCCCTGCACCTGTGTGACTGCACAATTGTATTATAGCAGCAGTCGCTGCATACCTTTTCCCTGCACCTGTGTGACTGCACAATTGTATTATAGCAGCAGTCAGTGCATACCTTTTCCCTGCGCATGTGTGACTGCACAATTGTATTATAGCAGCAGTCGCTGCATACCTTTTCCCTGCACTTGTGTGACTGCACAATTGTATTATAGCAGCAGTCAGTGCATACCTTTTCACTGCACCTGTGTAACTGCACATTGTATTATACCACCAGCAGTCACTGCATACCTTTTCCCTGCACCTGTGTGACTGCACATTGTATACCAGCAGTCACTGCATACCTTTTCACTGCACCTGTGTAACTGCACATTGTATTATACTACCAGCAGTCAGGCCAAAAAAGTGGTCAGTACCTCACCTTTATCAAAATGAATGAGGCATGGATCCCGGAGGGCTACTGCCTGCCGAAGACTAAGTCAGTCCCCACACAGCATCTATGCCTGCTGCAGGCCACTTGACTGCCTTCTCTGCCACCACCAACAGGGTCCAGGACTCCAGGTGGATTCTTGAATTTTCATGGCCACTGCTGATAGCAGCGGCTGCTACCAAACATAATAATAATTGTTCTGGTCCGTGTACATGCCTATTTTTTCTGGCTGCACTGCGGCTGCACCAACAAAACAAAAGGCATGTACATGTGTCATTTCCCCTTAATGATTGTTACCTTGCCACGGTGAAGGAGCTTGCGTATCACAATGAAGCAATGACCAGCTGTATGAGTGCGTTGGGGGGCACACCTGACCCAAGATAATAGTGTCGTTGCTTTATTGTGGACAGTTGTTCTGTCATTAAGCTACCTCAGCCCGACCATATGGTCTTGAAAACCACCATCGCCTGCGAGAGCCACAATCGCCTGCACTCTCGCCATCGTGCGCACCAGTCCAGCACGGCCATCACTACACAAACAGCTGTTTGCGGTGCATTACACAGTAAGTTTGGTCTGTCAGTGTGAGTCAGTGCACTACTTACACTAACTGCTGATCCATGTATACACACGCAAGATGTTTTAAAGTACTTTAGGCCTCCAATATAGCAATGCATTGTGATTTCTGCCTTTTAGGGATTATAACCCTGCTGTGCGTCAAATCCGTAATTTTCCCCGGGACTTTTTGCATGTATCCCACTCCGCCATGCCCCCCTCCAGGTGTTAGACCCCTTGAAACATCTTTTCCATCACTTCTGTGGCCAGAAACAGTGTTTGTAGTTTTTCACGTTTGCCTGCCCATTGAAGTCTATTGTGGTTCGAAAAGTTCGCAGGCTTGCAAACTTTTTCAGAAGTTTGAGTTCGAGGTTCGCAAACCGAAAATCGGAGGTTCGAGCCATCTCTATTGCCTGAACCCGGCAACCCACAATTGTGTTTTTCCTTTCTTTTACCTTTATGTTTTAAGCTCAGGTCCACTTTAACTTGTACACATGTACACCAGTTTTTTTCTCTGAAACAAATATTATAGCATTTCCCGTGTGCCTTAACAGTTTAATTCATTTTTGTAATATAGAGAGAAAGATTTTACAGAGTAAAAGAGGATTCAGAATCTGACATAAAAGAAAATAACTGGCACAGGACCCAAATCTATGGAACTTTGCCAGCAGAGGAAGATCTGATACGACATGAAGACAACCCGCCAGCCAGGTGGATAGACCAGATAACCGTCTTACGTACAAGATAACACATTTAATAGACGTATTTAATGGACGTCCATATTTGGCCCAGATCTGTAAATCAGATGAAACTTCCAGTTGACTGTCCACTTGTACGGCTTTCTGGCAGTGTTTTATGGCGAGCCTACCAATCCCTTGTCACCTCCCAGTGCCAATGCTCATTTGTAAAACCAAGAGTAGCCAGGGGAGACTAGTTCAATTGGCAGGGCTGCCCTGGCACATGTGGACATATATAAGTATTAAAGAAGACCTGCCATGTCATCTGGAAAATGCTGCCACACATGTAGCAGCATGTGTCAAACCCAAAGCTTTTTATTTTTTTACTGTCATGTTTACTTTACAAATTCCGTTGGCATGATAAAAATCACAATTTCAGACACAAATGTTTTCCTAGGTCCGTGTAAGTACTCTGCTGCAAAGTTTATCTGTGAAGAAGTTCTTCAGGCAGGGAACACACTTAAAGGGACTCCGAGCAGTGCAGAAACTATGGAAAGATGCATATCATTTTAAAGCTCTCTTTCTCCTCTTTCCAATGATATATAAATCGTAGCCCTACGTCTTTTAGTTTTCGCTATTTTCGCGATTGAAATTGCCGCGACCGCGATTTCGATCGCGAAAATAGAGAAAACTAAAAGGTGTAGGGCAACGATTTAGGTGTCGTCAGAAAGAGGAGAAAGAGAGCTTTAAAATGATATCCATCAAGCCATAGTTATATTGTATTACACAGGCCGACACTTTCCCCAGTGTCAGCAGCTCTATTCTGCTGAATGCAGCTGCTGACTTTGACAAAAAGTCGCCCTGTGTAATACAATATAACTATGGCTTGATGGATATCATTTTAAAGCTCTCTTTCTCCTCTTTCTGACGACACCTAAATCTTCGCCCTACGCCTTTTAGTTTTCTCTATTTTCGCGATCGAAATCGCGGCCGCGACAATTTCAATCGCGAAAATAGCGAAAACTAAAAGGCGTAGGGCGGCGATTTATATATCATTGGAAAGAGGAGAAAGAGAGCTTTAAAATGATATGCATCTTTCCATAGTTTCTGCACTGCTCGGAGTCCCTTTAACTATTTTTGTACGCGTTTTCTGCACAGAAAAACTGAGAACTAGTTCACACTTAAAGGGGCACTATGGCAAAAAATCTAACAGAAGCGACAGAAGCGACAGGTTTTGGACTAGTCAATCTCTTCATAGGGGATTCACAGCATGGCCTTTATTCTTTATAAAGATATTCCCTAAAAAGAGTTTATAAATTGATGCTGGCCAGCGTCCCTGCTCGCTACACAGTTTTTGGCAGTTGGACAGAGAAATTGCCATTCACTAAGAGTTTTTGAAAATAAATACATCCCTGAGAATCCCCCATGAACAGATGGAGTAGTCCAAAACCTGTTGGTTCTGTCAGATTTCTACTACCTACTGTAAGTGACAGCAACATAGGAGAAAAGTAATTCATGGCTCATTTTGCTCTGGAAAAAAATGTACTCCTTATTTATATATGTTTGCACATATTTTAAATTTTAAAACATTTTCGCCATAGTGCCCCTTTAATGTGTTTTCCGCACGCAGAAAAAAAAAACTGACATTCTGCATCATGATTCTGCACATTTTGTCAGTTTTCTGCATAAATGACATCAACTGTTGTGAAAAAATGTGCGCGGTTTCCTGCATAGAAACACACTTGGTGTGCAAAAAATGTACGCAGAAAAACGCGCACAGAAAACTACAAGACAAGTGTGTTCCCTGATGTACATTCTGACATTTATTACTCGGTGACATTTTTACTGTGGGCAGGTTATGTAGCTGCTGCTAGCTTTTTTGGCAGTTGGAAACAGCTGTAAACAGCTATTTCCCACAATGCAGCAAGCTTCACAGACAGGAAACTGCCAAGAGTACGTACTCAGAATTTCTTAGTGGAAGGGGTTTCATCACAATATCAGTCATACAGCGCCCCCTGATGGTCTGTTTGAGAAAAGGAATAGATTTTTCTTCTAAAAGGGGGAATCAGCTACTGATTGGGATAAAGTTCAATTCTTGGTCGAAGTTTCTCTTTAAAAGATTTTACAATGGGCAAACACTGACTAAATTATTTATACATAATTATTGTAAAAATTAAGCACTTTTTTATTATATTATTTTCACAGCAGTTCCTCTTTAGGGCTGGTTCAGACGGACGATTGCGGAGCGTTTACCGCAAGCGTTCGGAACGTCGCGGTAAACGCTCCCATTCAACTGAATGGGAGCGTTTACACCAAGCTTTTGCACGCGTTTGCACGATCGTGGCGTTCGGGTTCTGATTTTCGCGAGCGTTCGAGCTGCCTCTAGAAGCGACATGTAGCTTCCAGGGGGCGGGCAACCGTGACGGCTAATGTGCCCCTAGGGGAACAAAAAACGTGACCGCATCGGAACGCAACGCGAAGGCTACTGAAAGCCTGACCGCGGAGCCGCCGCAACACCCCCAATTGTCCGTCTGAACCAGCCCTTAAGCAAGTTGATTGTAGAATATTCCTTATATAAAATTTTTGATTTTCTACCTTTTGGCAACACAATGCAACTCACTGTTACATTGAATATATGCCTCATCCTTCTGTGCCATACTTGTGCTTTTTATATTTGTCATTGTCACCTCTATTTAGGCCTAGGTATTTGGTAAAGGGTTTTTCAGCAGCCATTCCTGGCATATTTTTGTAGCGACCTTATTGTAGTGCTAGCAATTACAATTACCATTTTGCAGTTTTCTATGTAGCGCGATTGAAAAGCGATTTTGCAGCAATCTTAGACCTAATTTTGTACCACAATCGCTACCAAAATGGAGCACGATGCAGTGTGCTCAACTCTATTCACTTTCATTGGCATAGCCATTTTCGGAGTCGCCGCCGATTCTTAGAAAACATAAATCGCTGCTGAAAGCACTGTAGTGGGTCCAAGGCCTTACAGTTCATTGCTGCATAATATATTAGCACTTTAGAAAGAAAATCCAGTAATATTAACTCTAGCCAATCAGATTGACACGGCTCAGGTTTTCACATTCTGACCGACTTGACATTTCATTGAAAATGGCCATCTTCCCACAGAACTGATTTTGCACAAAACCCCGTCCCTAATGTGAACAACCCAGGCACGGTTTTTCCCCTGGGTCATTTATCAGGCTATACGAGAGGTTTCCGTTCTTGCGGCTGGAATGAAGTGGAGTTCCAGATATGCTGCATATTTCAGTTTATCTGCTTGGAGGAACGTAACTCTGCGTGTCCGCGCTGCACTGCGCTGACTCCTATAAAGTCCAGCCTGCTCTCTGATAAATGGTTTGTGCCGATATTTTGCCTGGCGCGAGAACGTTCTGCATCAGCCGTGGGAGATACGGGGCAGTCGGCCCGCCAGGAGCGTTTGACATATTGTAGAGATAAAGTTAAAAAAAAACTTGTGTATTATTTGTGCAAATGATTATGTATGACTGAGACTTCCTGAGCATCCTGTGTTATACTTGCTGCGTTCAGATTAGTAATATCCGTGGCAGCGAGGCTGAGGGCTTGACAGGCTGCTTTTTTATCTGTTATTATAATGTGTAAATAGTAAAATGAGACTCAAGTTGAGAATTTATATTTATTCTTCATAGTGCTCAGTTGCAAGGCAGAATAATTCTGCAGCTCAACTCACTGCCCATGCAATTCTATGGGCCTGTTCACAGTGCTGTGTTGTAACTGATCGCGTTATTCTAACTTGCTGCATGCAAGTCTATGTCCAGTCTCCATTGCAGTTCAAACTCATTATAACACATTGGCCTTGATTCATAAAAGGCTTTGCGATAAAATATTCTGGTTGTTAAAATACCGCATTCAGTATTTTAGACTTTTGTGTGTGCTAATTGATAAAGATTTTCACAGCTGCCTTTGAAGTGTGGTAAATGACCGAAGCCCATTGAGCAGTAACAGCAGAAGTGTGAATCTGTCTGTCTTTTGTTACAAGTTGTTACATGCATTGAAGGCATTACAATAGTGAGAGGCATCCCTGACATCCCTTTAGCAGGGCCGTTTCTTGCCCCGTTCAGCCGGTTCTGCTGAACGGGGCGCCGATGAGAGTGACAGATTGGGGGGCGCCAGGCAGAAGGATGTGACGTCACGTCACTGCTAGGAGCCGGTGATGCGCGGACGCAGTGCAGCGAGAGGCAGGAGGATCTGTGCACCAGCGCGATCACCGGCTTCCTAGATCCTTCTGGGCGCTCCTGCGTGTTGACGTCACGTGACAGGAGCGGCCTCGCGATGACATCGATCCTGTCACGGACGTTTCCTCCTACTGTGCAGCAGCAGTGTGCGGCGGAGCCCAGCCCCAGAAGGTAGAGTTTTTTTGGCCAGTCGGACTCGGGCTCCTCGCTGCCACTGCTGCTAGTGTGTGCCTTGGCCCTTGCCCTTGCTGCCGCTGCCCGCTAGCACCTCCGTGGTCCCCCGCCCGACGTATTGATTTATGTTGTTCCCCTTTTCGCTAAAGTTCCTCTTTAAAGAGGGATTGTCAGCCACAAAATCAAATTCCATTTACCCACTGCTCTGTGTTCATTATGCAGCCTGGAACCTGACCCTGCATTGCAAGCACTCCAATCTATTCAGAAATATTTCTGCTGTAATAAAGCATATCTGAGTCAGACTGACTGGCTCTATTTGGAACATTGCCCACTAGATGGAAGCTTGTCCTCTCCCCTCCTGCATTCCTGCTCCTCACTGAGTGCTGAGTGCAGTTCAGTGTGACTCTGAAATACAATCAGTGACTGTGCTCTCATGTTTACAAAGCAAGCTAGTTGTGTTAGTGCAGATTCTAGGAGGAAAAAGAAAAGTAAGGGAGGAAATGACATCAGGATTGGCTTCAGTCATCGGGAATCAAAATGGCAAATTCCAGGAACAGAATTCTCTTTATTTACTATATAAAAATCACTGTAATCATAACATGGACAGTACAATACATCTGTTATGTAAGTAGAACAAGTAGTTATCTACTTCTATATGTGTTTTTTTTCCTGGCATAGTATGGCTAATCCTACTGCTTTAAAAGATGCCCAAGGTGACATGTGACATGATGAGATAGACATGTGTATGTACAGTGCCTAGGACATAAATAACTATGTTGTGTTCCTTTTTTCTTTCTCTGCCTGAAATAATTAAACATCAGGTATGTAAGTGGCAGTTCCTGTCTGACTCAGGACTGGGTCAGACTACAGTGTGACCCTCACTGATAAGAAATTAGAACTATAAAACACTTTCCAAGCCGAAAATGGCTTTTGAGAGCAGGGAAGAGATACAAAGGGTGAATAGTAGATAGATTTTAGCTCTGGCATACTTCACTGAATGTGTCATAGAGCAAAAATAATAAAAAACAGTAAACACTTAAAGAGACTCTGTAACAAAATGTTCAGCCTTATGTCTCCTATCCTATAAGTTCTTATATCTGTTCTAATGTGGTCTGGCGCACTGCAGCCTTTTCTAGTTGCTGTCAAACCAGAGAGGAATGCACTGCCTCTGCTGTGATAGGGAGACGTTATGTGCTCTCCCTCCCCGCCCCTGAAAGCTCTGTGTGTGTGCTTTGTTTATCCCTCACAGACAGGTCTCTGCTCTCAATTTCAGCTTGTCTGAGGGGGGAGGGAGCTGCCCATGCTGAGAAAATGTGAGAATTACTAACCAGAGTGCAGATAATTCACTATATAATAAAAACTTGTAGTACACTGTAAAAATATATATATTTTTGCACAAACATCACTTCCTGGTTAGCGGCCATGTTTTTTGTTTGTAAACACTGCCTAAAACTGGCGATTAAAAGCCAGGATTGCGGCGGAAATGGCAGAGAGGGATGCAGTGACTCGATAAGTATGTTTTTTATTGTACACATATGTTTTTTTATTGTACACATCAGACAGTACAGATTCTCTTTAAAAAGTAGATTTTAATATAAAATAAAACTGTGGAATATTTTAAAAAGTTATTTTTTTAGGAGAAGGAGAATAGATACTATTGTTTATTTCATTAGTTTATTTTCACTTCGGGTGTCCTTTAAGCCATCCTAGCACACTTTATGCAAATATAAAAAAAACTTTAACTGTAGCATGTCGGGGGACAGCTGCAGAGTCGTGCCTCCAGTGCAATTTGTTTACATGCTCTTGACAAATTTTAATTTCTTTCAGAGCCGAGCGAGAACTCCTGTGAAGCCAATGCAAGCCCTTGCGGGGACGACGCCTTCTGCAATCAAACCAGCACACCTTCCCTTTGTCACTGCAAGCCCGGTTTTCAGAGGAGCCCTCAGAACAGACAGTGCGAAGGTAGGCCCTACCGATGGCGCGTGAAAGAAGCGATCTCGGATGCCGGGAAATTGTGATTAACATTAGAAAGCGTTGGCGGTTTTGTTGCGAGAGCGTCTCCTTTTTGTATCTTCGGGGACTTGGTTAATTCTCCGCGCGTAGCAGAGGCAGGCAACGCAAAAAGCTTTGCAAAAAACTCGCCACGGCCAACATCCAGCAAACCCGGTCGACACATGAAAGGAATCGGAGTCTTTAATTCAGTAGCGTATTAGCGCAGCCAGTTAATTACGCGAACATCATAAGCTAGTGCTGAATTTAATGACAAAATGCAATGCTTGTCAACATCACAGTGTCAATATTAACCAGCATTTGTAGTTTTCTCCCCCCCCCCCCCCCCCTTTCTTATTGCAGTTGTGTTGTAATCCCCGGCACATTTTAATCATGGTGTATAAAGCTTGATTAAAAGAAAAATATATGAAGGTATTAATGTGCGTAGGTAACGTGGAGTAAGTTGTATTATCTCAAAGAGCCAGAAAAATAAAAAAGAAGGCTTTAATCCTTCCGGTAGGATTTGTAAAGCGGAAGATACATTTCAGAGAGAAGATTATTTATTTAAAGCGCCCCTGAACTCAGAACTTCCTCTCTGCTCTATAAGATAAGCAACAGCATAATAACCTGTAAAGAAAAACATTTCTTTGTTACAGCCTGCAATAAATATGCAGTGTGTCCACTTCCTGCTGGAAGGAGAAATATTGTTAACATCCTGTGTTTACAAATGAGATCTCTGCCATGACACAGTTGAGAGATCAAATTACAACTTGTGATTAGTCACAGAATACATACAGGGTGCAGGGTACATTTCTCTCTGCTTTTCTTCTGTCCTGTTAAGAGTTCAGGTCCACTTTAATTAATAATAGTTTCCGCAATCTCCTCAGCTCTTTGCAGAGGTCCAATGCCAGTCTCTACCCCAGAGGAGCTTGCAATCCATCATCCCGTCCCCATATATCTGCCAATCAGAAGCATACACGACTACAGTCAGTTACTGGGGGGGGGGGGGGGGGGATACAATCCTGGCTTTCATGCAAATTTAATTCAAATTGGATGCGGTTTGAAATTGGGCCAATACAGATCAAAAGGAAGCGCATTTGATTGGCCCAAAACCAAACTGCATACAATATGTATGACATTTGCATGCAAGCCAGTATGTTTTCTTGGGAGAGGAGGGAGGGAGGGAGGTTATCCCCTGTTCTATTTGTGTGTAATGATGTTTCCTACTTGAGAATGGTGTCTGCCTTTGCTCCTTTAGCAGAAATCAAGTTAGAGAGACACACTGCTGGCTCCAGGGCCGGTTCTAGACTTTTTGCTGCCTGAGGCTCCCCCCCCTCCCCTTCCCGATTTGGAATGATCCCACAACACCCGACAATTTACTCTACTTCATTTAATGTTCTCACATGACATGCTGCAGCTCAACACAATAGCACACTGGCTGGCTGTGAGTCTGTGACAAACAAACTGCTCACCCTCAGCCACTCCATTCCTCCTCAGTCAGGACAGCAGTGCCACCTCCTCCCTTCTGCTGTGCAGGTCAAATGACACACCGCTGCTCTCCTGCCTCCCCCCTCCTCACTCACTGCCAGACTCCTCACACAGCACAACAAGCTGCTTTTCCCCAAAGATGACCTCTTCACCTCGCTCTCCTCTCGCTTCTCCTCCTACTCTGACTGCATGCTGTTAGTGTACACACACAGTACAAACATGCTGCCCCTGTAATCTCTGCGCCTGATGCAAATGTTTCACCTTGCCTCATGAGAGAACCGGCCCTGGCTGGCTCCACCTCTGACAGGGAACCTAATTTGGTGGTGTACAGTTCTCCTTTAAAGCAAACCAGAACTCAGAATTTCTTTTCTGCTCAACAACATAATAACCTTTAGAGAAAAACATTTCTTTATTACAGCTGATATAAAAGCTGCAATACATCTGCATTGTGTCTACTTTATGGTTTCATGGAAGCAGACATATGCTAAGTACACACATGCGACAACGATCGTTCGTTATAAACGACAAACGAACTTTTAATTGAAGAAAGAACGACCTAAGTAAAGTTAGTTGTAAAAGGTGTGTAAGATCTGATCGTTAAAACGAACGTTACAACAAATAAAGCAACGATTGCGCTTGCGCATAAAAATGAAAAGTTCCATGGAGAAATAGTGAAATGCGAATGTCACGCCTAGTACGAACGACCGTTTCCAACGATGTACTACTTTTGCAAACGATCCTCGTTGGGAAAAATCCGCCAAGCTAGATCGTTCGTTTTGAACGATCTAGCTCGTCCGTCGTTAGACTTCATGGTCGTTGGCTGCTTTTTTTCAAACGATCGTTTCAAACGACTATAGTCGCATGTGTGTACGCACCTATAGGGTTAATATCCTGTGTTTAGAAATTAGCTTCACTGCCAGCTGACACAGTTGAGAGATCAAATTAGAGAGGTGATTAGACACAGATGAGGGGAGATTAGACAGGCAAAACTCTCTAAATACACACAAGGTCCATTTCTCTCTGTTTCCCTTCTGTCCTGTGCCAGAGTTCAGGTGCAGTTTAAGTGTGAGAGCCAATAATATATACTTGCGACATGAACCTCCAGTAATTATGGATTGCAGCTTTGAAGGATGGATTGATTATTTAATTGAGCTATGATGTAAAGCCGTAGCAGACACAAGTCCCGGGAATGACGTGAAATGTTTACATTGTGCGGCGCTGGAGAGAGGCCAGAGATCTGACACACTCAGCCGGGAAGAGAAATGGTCCTGATGCTGTGACTGATTGCACGGATAAGTGTATTGCATGGCCGTGTCACTCCGAACACACACAGATCCATAGTGTTAATGGAGATCAGACCTGTCCCTTGCAGGGGTTACCCCTGTCACTAGCCAGGCAATTAGACATGTAACAAGCCGCTAATTCCTTCCAGCAGGAAAACAATATCTGCAGTCAATGCGGCACGTCACCTGCAGATCAGCTGCCTTTTTTTCTGCTAATGTTGTCACTTTGTAATACGGCCACTACCTTTTATTACATTTTAACTACCTAAAGACCGCTCCATGCTAATTGGCCTGAACGTGGCGGCAGCCCCAGGACCGCCTAACGCCAATTGGTGTGCAGTCCTGGGGGCGTGTTCTGCAGGAGATTGTGCACCCCAATCGCCGCTAGGAGACTTTTAGACGGCCAAACCACCGTCTTTTTACATGTCACACGGCTGTCCCCCCTGGGAGGCAGGAGAGCAGCTCTCATGGGCTGATGTCTATAAGAGCCATCGCTGGGATTGGCTGGCGGGTGGAGGGAGGGTAGTAAATAAAATATTTCAAAAGGGCAAAATGTATTTAAAAAAAAAAAAAAAGCAAATAGATGTTTACAAATAAACAAACAAACACTGCAGCACCAATCAGAGTCCACCAACAGAAAGCTCTGATGGTGGGCAGAAAAAGGGGCGAGAGGGGAATCACTTGTGTGCTGAGTTGTACGGCCCTGCAGCAAGCCCTTAAAGGGAACCTTAACTGAGAGGGATATGGATGTTTCCCTTTAACCAGTACCAGTTGCTTGTCAGTCCTGCTGATCTCTTTAGCTGCATTAGTGGCTGAATCACTGAAACAAGCATGCAGCTAATCCAGTCTGACTTCAGTCAGAGCACCTGATCTGCATGCTTGTTGAGGGGCTGTGGCTGAAAGTATTAGAGACACAGGATCAGCAGGAGAGTCAGTCAACTGGTATTATTTGAAAATTAAAAAATCCCTATCCTTCGCAGTGTAGGTTTCCTTTAAAACTGTAGTGGCCTAATTTGTAAAAAAAAAAAAAAAATAGCCTGGTCATTAGGGGGTAAAGCCTGTGGTTCTTAAGTGATTAAATGACCACTATCATGAAAAATTGTAAATTAAAAAAATAAATAAACACATACAAATGAGTACTATAATTATTTCAAAGTAAAATGAGCCATAAATTACTTTCCTCCTTTGTTGCTGTCATTTTCAGTAGGTAGTAGAGATCTGACACAACCGTCAGATTTTAGATTAGTCCATCTCTTCATGGGGGATTCTCAGTATGGCCTTTATTTTTTATAAAGACACCTCCTGAAAAGGCTCTAAACAAAGATGCTGGCCAGCCTCCCTGCTCTCTGTACACTTTTTCAGCAGTTGGAACAACTGCCATTCACTAAGCGCTTTTGAAAATAAAGAAAACCCTGAGAATCCCTGATGAAGAGATGGGCTAGTCCAAAAAATGTCAGATTTCTACTACGTACTGTAAGTGACATCAACATCTGAGAAAGGTACTTTATGGCTCATTTTACTCTGGAAGAAACATACTCCTTAATTGTATGTGTTTACATGTATTTTATATTTCATGATTTTTGTGATAGTTATTCTTTAATTCAATTTTAAAGGTAAGATCTGCTATTGTTAAAAAATATAACTAGAACTGCCCAAGTCTTTTAACTCTTTAGCAATCAATTTATTTAAAGATTTTCAAGTGCTCTAGTCCAATTTATTTTAGCATATTTATTTATTATTACATTTCCTTGCTACAAATAAGTACTTCTGCAATGTGTATTTATGGCCACTTGACACAAGGGAGCAGTGTGATACATTAACAGAGGACTTCTGCTTTCAGTTTCTATATCTTCTGCTACCAGAGTGACATCAAAGCATTCCAAGAAGTTACAGCACAAGAAGTTCTGCTAGCTGAGGATAAAAGCAGTGCACTATCTCAAATGAGATAATTCCTTTGAAGTTGCTATTGTTTTAAAGACGAAAGGTGCGTACACACGCACTACATCCAGCAACCACGGGTTTGTCAGACTCTCCCGCTGCTCGGACGTTCAGCCGACGGTAGTGCGTGTGAACGCGCTGTCGACGGACTGATAAGGCTGTTTCTGAACAATCCGCTCAGTGGATCATTCAGTCATTCAGAAAACAGCCTTATCAGTCCACCGACAGCACATACACATGCACTACTGTCGGCTGAACGTCCGCCCAGTAAGAGCGTCCGACGGACCCGTCATTGCCGCCGGATGTAGTGCGTGTGTACGCACCTATAATGTTATTGAATGTTAGCTTTCCAATTAAGTTTACAGCCAGTAAAGATGATTTTCTGAAACACTCTTGATAAAAAGATGGGGATGAAAAGAGGAAAATGGCATTATTACTGTTTGGGAGCTGAATGAGCCAGATCTAGGGCCACAGTGACATGAGTTTAGGGCCACTTTAACCTCTTGACGACCAGCTAACGCCGATTGGCGTAAACTGGTCGTCTGCAAGTTTCCATGGAAACGGCCGCTCGTTCGAGCGGCCTTTCCATGTCCATTCATGGAGGCTGTCTCCGTGAACAGCCGGAGAGCCGCCAATCGCGGCGCGCCGGCGAAATGTAAACACGCGGGGAAGAAATCCCCGCTGTTTACATCATATGGCGCTGCTGCGCAGCAGCGCCGTAAGGCAGATCGGCGATCCCCGGCCTCTGACTGGCCGGGGATCGCCGTCATTTGATAGGCTGAAGCCTATCCTACAATGCGCAGGACGGATATCCGTCCTGCGCAGCTCAGAGGGGAAGGGAGAGGGAGGGAGAGGGACGGAGCGCTGAAAACGCTGCCGAGGGGGGCTTTGAAGAGCCCCCCCCCCGCAAAGCGCAGAGAGCCGGCGGCGATCAGAACCCCCCAGCAGGACTTCCCCCTAGTGGGGAAAAAAGGGGGTAAGTCTGATCGCCCTGGCTAAAACCTGATCTGTGCTGCGGGCTAGAGAGCCTACGCAACACAGATCAGCCAGAAAGCCACTGGTCAGCAAGTGGTTAATGTTGACAGCAACCAATTTCCTATCCAAAGTGTTGTCTTTGTTTGGAATTGGGCTGTGGCGCTTTTTTTGTTTCAGAATAGTTCTTGTCTAGTAAACTGCTGCAATCTCAACATAGGCTCAGGTTGAATTTAAAAAATGCTTAATATAAATTTTTGCTCAGGTATGTGGTCTCAAAGCTCTTTTTTTGTTGTTGTTAATAAAGTAACTTGTGTATTCCGGCTTTGAAAGTGTGGGAGCCTCGGCTGCGGCGGTAAAGCTTTTAATGGTATTCCTCTGATAGGTAACACGCTGCGATCTCCTGCTTTGCTTGTGTTGCAGATATCAATGAATGTTTCCTCCTGGGAAGCTGCTCCCACCACTGCACCAACTTGAAAGGCTCCTACAGATGCTTCTGCGACAGGAACTTCATAGAGCAGGGCCACAGCTGCACCGCCAAAGGTAAACCCAACATCTGTTTAAAGGAGAATGGGAAATGACAATCAGGTCTTTGCTGGTGAGCTGCTGGTTACAGCATTATCATCAGTTTGTAATTATTTTCAATGTAGTGCTAATAATAGTTTGAACCCCTTCCCTCTGCTAGTGTTGCTCGGATACCCAAATTACGAATTCGAGTAAATCCGGCCGCGGCAGAATCGAAATCCGGATATGCCTTGATTGTGATCCGGATTTGAATCAGAGCTCCAGATTCGACTCGGATTTTAGCCGTGATTACATGTAGAATCCGTGATCACGGATTTGACTTTAACGTTAAAGGATACCCGGAGTGTCATGTGACATGATGAAATAGACATGTGTATGTACAGTGCCTAGCACACAAATAACTACGCTGTGTTCCTTTTTTTCTTTCTCTGCCTGAAAGAGTTAAATATCAGGTATGTAAGTGGTTGACTCAGTCCTGACTCAGACAGGAAGTGACTACAGTGTGACCCTCACTGATAAGAAATTCCCCTTTTTGTCCTCTTTCTTGCTCTCAGAAACCATTTTCTGCTAGGAAAGTATTTTATAGTTGGAATTTCTAATTAGTAAGGGTCACACTGTAGTCACTGTAGTCACTTCCTGTCTGAGTCAGGACCGAGTCAGCCATTTATGTACCTGATGTTTAACTCTTTCAGACAGAGAAAGAAAAAAAAGGAACACAGCCTAGTTATTTGTGTGCTAATCACTGTACATACACATGTCTATCTCATCATGTCACACGTCACTTCGGGTATCCTTTAATAGCAAAGCCCCCATACATGCTACAATCACCAAAATTGCACGACTTATAAAGGTGATTAGTGGCTACAACTTAAAAAATTTTTTTTGCAAAAAGAGCTTATAGTTTTTGAGAAAATCGATTTTAAAGTTTCAAAGGAAAAAAGTATACATGAAAATGCAGTAAATACATTAACTGCCATTTACCATCATTACCGCATTTAAATGTATACTACTTTCCTTTGAAACTTTAAAATCGATTTTCTCAAAAACTATAACTGGTCTTTTTAAAAAATGTTTTCCTCTTGTTCCCACTTTTCTTCTTAACATATCTGTCAAATTTGGTGTTTCTACCATGTAAGGGAGCTTTGCTATTAACCGCTAAAGTCGGCGGGTTTCCAGGTGATAATCACAGATATTTTTTCCCTGATGACGGGCCGAATACTTGGAATAACTGCTGAATTTGTGATTGACTTCTGTGATGGATTCCTGATCACGGATTCGAATCACAATATCGGATAGTGAAAAATATGCTTGTTAATCACTGCTATGCCGTGATCACGGACTGTATCCGAGCAACACTGCCCTCTGCAGACATCTAGCTCTACATGCTTTGTTTACTGTCAGGTGACAGCAGCTGCAGGGGGGCTTGTTGTATGCTAGTCTGGCACATACGTTTACATCAGCTGAGTGCAAACTAAAGCCTATAGAATATTGGTAATGACATTACTGATATTCCTGTATTACAACAAAGCTTTTGTCTGGTTTTTTTGTTTGTTTGTTTTTTTGTTTTTCCAGCACTTCTTCCTGCTACACAACACTAGGATGGGAGGCTAGGGCTAGGCAATAGGAAGAATATTGGGATTGTTAGGATACACTAGGATGGGTGGTTAGGACTAGGTGATAGGGGTGAGATTGGGATTGCAAATTTACACTAGGAAGGGAGGCTAGGGGTACGTGATAGGAATTGTAAGATTACACTAGGATGGGAGATTATGGCTAGGTGATGGGAGTGATAGTGGCATTGTAAGATTACACTAGGATGGGAGATTATGGCTAGGTAATAGGAGTGATAGTGGCATTGTAAGATTACACTAGGATGGGAGATTATGGCTAGGTGATGGGAGTGATAGTGGCATTGTAAGATTACACTAGGATGGGAGATTATGGCTAGGTGATGGGAGTGATAGTGGCATTGTAAGATTACACTAGGATGGGAGATTATGGCTAGGTGATGGGAGTGATAGTGGCATTGTAAGATTACACTAGGATGGGAGATTATGGCTAGGTGATGGGAGTGATAGTGGCATTGTAAGATTACACTAGGATGGGAGATTATGGCTAGGTGATGGGAGTGATAGTGGCATTGTAAGATTACACTAGGATGGGAGATTATGGCTAGGTGATGGGAGTGATAGTGGCATTGTAAGATTACACTAGGATGGGAGATTATGGCTAGGTGATGGGAGTGATAGTGGCATTGTAAGATTACACTAGGATGGGAGATTATGGCTAGGTGATGGGAGTGATAGTGGCATTGTAAGATTACACCAGGATGGGAGATTATGGCTAGGTGATGGGAGTGATAGTGGCATTGTAAGATTACACTAGGATGGGAGATTATGGCTAGGTGATGGAGTGATAGTGGCATTGTAAGATTACACTAGGATGGGAGATTATGGCTAGGTGATGGAGTGATAGTGGCATTGTAAGATTACACTAGGATGGGAGATTATGGCTAGGTGATGGGAGTGATAGTGGCATTGTAAGATTACGCTAGGATGCGAGATTATGGCTAGGTGATGGGAGTGATAGTGGCATTGTAAGGTTACGCTAGGATGGGAGATTATGGCTAGGTGATGGAGTGATAGTGGCATTGTAAGATTACACTAGTGTCACGGGCTGTGCAGACAGATTGCTGAAGTCTGCACAGACAAGCAGATAACCACGTTTGCAGTAATGTACTGAAGACCAGACATGGGTAAAGTGAAATAATAATTGTTTATTTAAGGTTAGTGCACTATTTACAAATGAAACACTGCACACATGAACGGAACCACAAATCCCAGCAAGCCCCACACCACAACACCAGCAATAACAATCCTAACTGACTGACTAACTATAAACAGGTGAACAATGAGCACAAATATATACAGCAATATACAGGGATACGTGGTACAGGAATCAGCAAGCAAGTAGCAAGGTCATAAAGCATAGCAGAGTCAAACCAGGAAAATCAGATGAACAGATCAGAACAGGTAACAGGTACAGAAGGTGTCCAGATATCAGCAACACAAGAACTCAATAATCTGGCACCAGATTGAAGCACAACCTGGCCTTAAATAGGCAGTCCAATCTGTCAGGTGACTTGATCTGCATATTCCATGGAACTCAATGTAACACCCGCAGGTGAACTGAAGAACTGCAGCAACTGTCCAAAGACTGGAAGGGGGCCATCTGCTGGTGGACAGCGGATGTCCATAACAGTTCATGCAAGTGCTGCCACCAGCAGGAGAACAGAGGAAATGCTCGTGACAACTAGGATGGGAGATTATGGCTAGGTGATGGGAGTGATAGTGGCATTGTAAGATTACACTAGGTTGCGAGATTATGGCTAGGTGATAGTAGTGATATTGGCATTGTAAGATTACACTAGGATGGGAGATTATGGCTAGGTGATAGTAGTGATATTGGCATTGTAAGATTACACTAGGATGGGAGATTATGGCTAGGTGATGGGAGTGATAGTGGCATTGTAAGATTACACTAGGATGGGAGATTATGGCTAGGTGATGGGAGTGATAGTGGCATTGTAAGGTTACACTAGGATGGGAGATTATGGCTAGGTGATGGGAGTGATAGTGGCATTGTAAGATTACACTAGGATGCGAGATTATGGCTAGGTGATGGGAGTGATAGTGGCATTGTAAGATTACACTAGGATGGGAGATTATGGCTAGGTGATGGGAGTGATAGTGGCATTGTAAGATTACACTAGGATGCGAGATTATGGCTAGGTGATGGGAGTGATAGTGGCATTGTAAGATTACACTAGGATGGGAGATTATGGCTTGGTGATGGGAGTGATAGTGGCATTGTAAGATTACACTAGGATGGGAGATTATGGCTAGGTGATGGGAGTGATAGTGGCATTGTAAGGTTACGCTAGGATGGGAGATTATGGCTAGGTGATGGGAGTGATAGTGGCATTGTAAGGTTACACTAGGATGGGAGATTATGGCTAGGTGATGGGAGTGATAGTGGCATTGTAAGATTACACTAGGATGCGAGATTATGGCTAGGTGATGGGAGTGATAGTGGCATTGTAAGATTACACTAGGATGGGAGATTATGGCTAGGTGATGGGAGTGATAGTGGCATTGTAAGGTTACACTAGGATGGGAGATTATGGCTAGGTGATGGGAGTGATAGTGGCATTGTAAGATTACACTAGGATGGGAGATTATGGCTAGGTGATAGGAGTGATAGTGGCATTGTAAGATTACACTAGGATGGGAGATTATGGCTAGGTGATGGGAGTGATAGTGGCATTGTAAGGTTACACTAGGATGGGAGATTATGGCTAGGTGATGGGAGTGATAGTGGCATTGTAAGATTACACTAGGATGGGAGATTATGGCTAGGTGATGGGAGTGATAGTGGCATTGTAAGATTACACTAGGATGGGAGATTATGGCTAGGTGATGGGAGTGATAGTGGCATTGTAATATTACACTAGGATGGGAGATTATGGCTAGGTGATGGGAGTGATAGTGGCATTGTAAGGTTACACTAGGATGGGAGATTAGGGCTAGGTGATGGGAGTGATAGTGGCATTGTAAGATTACACTAGGATGGGAGATTATGGCTAGGTGATGGGAGTGATAGTGGCATTGTAAGATTACACTAGGATGGGAGATTATGGCTAGGTGATGGGAGTGATAGTGGCATTGTAAGATTACACTAGGATGGGAGATTATGGCTAGGTGATGGGAGTGATAGTGGCATTGTAAGGTTACACTAGGATGGGAGATTAGGGCTAGGTAATAGGGTAGGAGTGATATTGGGATTGTAAGGTTACACTAGGATGGGAGATTAAGGCTAGTTGATAGGGTAGGAGTGATATTGGGATTGCAAGGTTACACACTAGGATGAGTGGTTAGGGCTAGGCAATAGGAAGGAGGTTGGATTGTAATGTAACTCTAGGATTTTAGGTTAAGGCTATGTGATAGAAAGGGGATTGAGATTGTAAGGTTACATTAGGATGGGAGGTTAATTTAGCAGCTGTGCTTTAACAATCCCAATCTTGCCCCTATCACCTAGCTCTAAACTCCCTTCCTACTGTAAATTTACAATCCCAATTCTTCTTCCTAATGCCTAGCCCTAACCTCCCATTTTAGTGTAACCTTACAATCCTAATCCCCTTCCTATTGCCTAGCCCTCACCTCCCATCTTAGTGTAACTTTACAATCCCAATCCCCTTCCTATTGCCTAGCCCTAACCACCCATCCTAGTGTAACCTTACAATCCCAATCCCCTTCCTATTGCCTAGCCCTAACCACCCATTCTAGTGTAACCTTACAATCCCAATCCCCTTCCTATTGCCTAGCCCTAACCACCCATTCTAGTGTAACCTTACAATCCCAATCCCCTTCCTATTGCCTAGCCCTAACCACCCATACTAGTGTGACATTACAATCCTAATCCCCTTCCTATTGCCTAGCCCTCACCTCCCATCTTAGTGTAACCTTACAATCCCAATCCCCTTCCTATTGCCTAGCCCTAACCACCCATTCTAGTGTAACCTTACAATCCCAATCCCCTTCCTATTGCCTAGCCCTAACCACCCATCCTAGTGTGACATTACAATCCTAATCCCCTTCCTATTGCCTAGCCCTAACCTCCCATTTTAGTTTATCCTTACAACCCCAGTCCCCTTCCTATTGCCTAGCCCTAACCTCCCATCCTAGTGTAACCTTACAATCCCAATCCCCTTCCTATTGCCTAGCCCTAACCTCCCATCTTAGTGTAACCTTACAATCCTAATCCCCTTCCTATTGCCTAGCCCTAACCTCCCATCTTAGTGTAACCTTACAATCCCAATCCCCTTCCTATTGCCTAGCCCTAACCTCCCATCCTAGTGTAACCTTACAATCCCAATCCCCTTCCTATTGCCTAGCCCTAACATCCGATCTTAGTGTAACCTTACAATCCTAATCCCCTTCCTATTGCCTAGCCCTAACCTCCCATTCTAGTGTAACCTTACAATTCTAATCACCTTCCTATTGCCTAGCCCTAACCACCCATTCTAGTATAACCTTACAATCCCAATCCCCTTCCTATTGCCTAGCCCTAACCACCCATACTAGTGTGACATTACAATCCTAATCCCCTTCCTATTGCCTAGCCCTAACCTCCCATTTTAGTTTATCCTTACAATCCTAATCACCTTCCTATTGCCTAGCCCTAACCTCAGATATGTTATCAGATTGTTTTTCAGATTTTCATTCTTATTGTATTAAAAATAGAGAAGCTTGTGGACCCAAATGATCATGAATGATCGCATTATTGATAGTTTCCTTAAATAACTGGTCTATTGGCATGGCAGATTTTTACACAGATACGATCACAACTAATTTCAATATTGGGAATAGTTTGGATTCTATCAATTAGATACAATCTTTTCTTTGGCTCTAAATGATCCTATTAAAAAAGTGTGATTTATTAAAAATTGCACCTTTAATTAGCACCTTTAGTGCTTCCTTGTTGAAATTGTTGATAGTTTTTTTTGCAGAGAGGATACGCAGTATTGTTGCAGTTCCACATATTTATCATTCTTCCAAAGAAGTCTATTGTAAAAAGACTTATTGGCTTCCCGGCTTCTAGCCTTGTCCTGCAGTATTTACAACGGAAGTGGGAAAAGTAATGCCAAAGATATAACTACAAGTTTGGCGAATTATAGTGACAGGGCAAGACTCTGATGTCATAAATTAGAAGAGTGAACAAACAGACTTTGTTTCAGCGAAAATAAATTCTATGCAAACCAAAAAATATAAATATCAGAAAAAGTTAAATATTAGAAAGAATTTGTTTTGGCGACAAATAAAAACAACTAGTACAGTAATCTAAATTGAGACAGCTATAATTTTACTTTTGACGTTGATTATTATTAACTATTGCCCATTCATAGCGTTTTAATAAGGTATGAATACCTAATTAGAATCATATAGTAATGATGCTTCCATTAAAGGACACCCAAAGCGAAAATAAACGAATGAAATAAACGATTGTATCTATCTTCCTTCTCCTAAAAATGACTTTTTACGATATTCCACAGTTTTACTTTATGTTTAAATCTACTTTTTAGGTTTTAACTGTTTTATTGTTTTTGCTCAATGACACATTCATTGAAGTATGCCAGAGCTAAAATCTATGAACTATTGTCCCTTTTTATCTCTTTCCTGCTCTCAGAAGCGATTTTCTGTTAGGAAAGAGTTTTATAGTTGGAATTTCTTATCAGTGATGGTCACACTGTAGTCACTTCCTGTCTGAGTCAGCCACTTACATACCTGATATTTAACTCTTTCAGGCAGAGAAAGAAAAAAAGGAACACAGCATAGTTATTAGTGTGCTTGGCACTGTACATACCCATGTCTGTCTCATCACGTCACATGTCACTTCGGGTATCCTTTAAGAGGGACGATGTTGCATGTAGATGCCATAAGGGTGTTTGTCTAACACTGACCAGGTGTGTCACTCAAGAGTCCACTTACCACTGTGAATCTACTATCTGTATCCTCAGTATATCATCCTCCTCATGCTACTCAGGGATGCGTATTCAGATTTCGTGGAATTGACATTTCTGATCGAAATTTGGTATTTCAGATTGGAATCCGGAAAAAGGAAATCAAATTTATGCAGAAATCGGATCAACTTTAATTCTGTAGTTTTAGCTCAACCACACAGCTCAGAAGCATTGGACCAATCAGAGAATGCAATTTTTGTTTTGTGAAAATTGGATTAGCACGGTAATTTCAGACCAATCACAAGACTCTGATACTACCGAGTGTTCTTGAGTCTTGTGAATGGCCTTAAATTTTCCTGGAATTCCGATTACTGCTGTAAAATGCTGCATTCTCAGAACTGGAGCAAGCCAATCATATTTAGCCAATCAAAGGAGGTAAAAAGTGACAAAAAAACCCTTTAAAATCGTAAAAATTGGAAAATTTAAAAAAATTGGCAAAAATCTTAATTTGCGTGTAATCTGAAATCGGCATTTCCCACCATCCCTAATGTTACCAAATTCTAATTCTGTATTCTTTTTAATTCCAGACTCAGAGGAGCAAGTCCTGTACGTGGCCAATGACACTGAAGTCCTGGCTTTTAGGTACCCATTTGGCTACAATGTGGAACACCAGCAGATATCCCGCATTGCCCACAATTCTAGGATCACCGGGATGGACACCTACCTCCAGGGCAACATGATCATATGGAGCACTCAATTCAACCCCGGAGGAATGTTCTATAACACCTTCCATGGCAGAGCAGGCAAAGAAACCAAGAGTGGACTGATAGTGAGTTGTGGAGTTAAGACTTTGGGTTATTATAATGCATAAGGTACCAATATTCAATTAACTTTCCTCAGAGATGTTTTCAAACCTTCTCAATGAAATATCACTACAGCTGACAGCAAGCAGAAAGGTAATCAAATGGGTTTTCCCAGATTTAGGGTGACCATTTATGATTATACAATTTTACCAAATGTAAAATAAGGGACTAACTAAATTATCCATTCAAAAAGAAAATATTCACTTGGTTTACCCCTCTACTACATACATTTGGTAAGGTTGTACAATTCAGATTGTATTATTGATGTGCACCTTTAGTTTGTGACAGAGGCGCTCTACCTGGTTCATGACCTGATTTTGCACCCTCCAAAAATCGTTTACGTGAAGAAGCGGGACTGTTACCCGTGAAACGCGTTGCACTTTTGGAGTTACTAATAAATGTTACTTTAGACTGTAAATAACCTGTCCATTGTCAGGCCTTTTTTTCAGAAGGGAGGTGAGTCCACCCACTTCCCCCTTTTTGACAATTTTAACTAATTTTATTCTACTTGGCGCCTCTGTTATCATATTTCAATATTAACAGAGCACAGACTCAGATATGAGCACAGCCCTGTGCCCTGCTGTGTGAATGTTTTACTTTACCCTTCATTAGCGATGTTGGCTGTACTCATTATCTGTATCCAAACTGCTCTTAATCGATCCCGTTGTTGATCGGCAGCAGAAGATTAGACTTTTATGAAATAATTGTCAGATCCTGTCAGTCGGACGGTAAATTGCATTATGTGTACCCAGCATGATGTCCTACCATATTATTGTACTATATTGTGCGTAGCTGAGGGAGACCTTTCAGGAATCCCACCTTGAAAAACCTGGGTTTGCCCCTGCGCTGCCCTGTAAACGTTGCACCCGGTATGACTAAAATGGCACACCGGGTGCCCCCGAAGCAGTGCGCCGTTTTCGTTTACAGGGCTGCACATGCACTGCCTTGGGCTATGCTCGATGTAGCTTTGTGTGGCTATTAGTGCGCGCAAAACTACATTTTGGGCACTGAGTGGCTTTTCACTTCGGTCTAATACTTGGCGACGGTTAGTGAATCAAGCCCCTAGTGTGTTATCCAGTCCTGAAGAAACTGAAAAAAAAAATCAGTCAAGCACTAATTCTTGTGTGTAATGAAAGAGAACCTGATGATGATGTTTTCATCCTGAAGTGTCCTGAGTTCAAGAGGCCCCGTGACATAGCTGTGGATTGGATCGCGGGAAACATCTACTGGACGGATCACTCCCGGATGCACTGGTTCAGCTATTACACCACGCACTGGACAAGCCTTAGATATTCCATAAATGTTGGACAAATCAATGGACCCAACTGTACCCGGCTGCTCACCAATATTGCTGGGGAACCCTATGCAATTGCTGTCAATCCCAAAAAAGGGTAAGTCCGCTCTGATCTAAGCCCATTGTGTCAAATACAAATTTTTACAAGTGAAATCCTAAAGAGACTTTATGGCCAAATCATGGAAACCTAAGTGCATGTAAACCTTGCTTGTTTCTATAGTAGAACTGTTCACTTTCTGGTTTTAGTAGAATTTCATTTTTTTGAGGAATGGCCAGTTGCATAAATACAAGTCACGTGATGACCCCATTGGCCAAGACTCGCTGTCAGCCAGTGGTTATCCCAAGGCCGGCTTTATACTTTTTGTGCTCCTGGGTCAAGTATGTTGTGGCTCCCCTTTTGTGTGCAGTAGTCCCTCCCATTCCATGTGCAGCCCCCTCTTCCATGTGTATCATCCATGTATAGTAGTCCCTTGAGTATCAGTTTTTTTTTGTTGCTCTCCATCTTCAGCATCCTCTTTCATATGTTGCAGCCCCTCTTTTATGTCCAGGTGACCCCTTGGGCTCCAGCCGCCCAAGGCCAAGACCTTTGTGGCCTTTCCAGAAAGCAGTCCCTAGGCCTGAGCCCCCAATTACAGTGTAGTCACCATCAGGGGTCTAACTGCACCATACCAGGAGCATGATCCTGTCAGCTAATGCAGGGATAAAAGCAGAGCGGCCGGCAGTGGAGCGTTATACATTACCTACTTCAGGTGGCAGGACTGGTGTTCCTTACCTTTGTCCCCCAGTGATGGTGGGTGTCATGGGGGCTTTCGTTATGCCCCTGGCCACCATGACTTCCCCATCCATAACAAGTGTGCCCAAAACAATATCTGCTCTGAAGGCAGGAAGACCTAAAGGAAGGAGAGTAGGTAAGAAGAAAGGGCCCCTATAGCCATGGGCCCCCTTGTGCCTGCAGACCTCCATACACCTCTCACCTCAGGTTCTCTTTAAAGGGAACTTGAACTGGCAGCTGACCCTAATTGGCAGCAGATGGGACACAGAGCCATGTCCTCTGCCTAATGACATGGCTCTGTGTCGCTCTATGCCCCCCCCCCCCCACTGCTGCATCATAGCCCCCAGAGTTTTGCCACAAGATTTGTCATCAACTCAGAGGTAAACACAGGGGAGAGGAATTCCCTGTTTAAAAAACCCACAGGGGTGTTCCTGCAGGGTTTCCTGAGCTGCCATTGGGCAACTCTACCTCCATGGCCACGCCCCCTGCTGCTCTCCTGCCTCCCTGCACACTATGAGAGACACACAGGGCCAGATTGATCAAGAGTGTTTGAGACAAAATATTGGTAGGTTTTTAGAAAATCATGCAGAACTGTCTCAGGCATCTTAAGAAATCATTCAATAGTGCAGATTCCTTCTAAAACTGTTGTAAAATAGGAGGAGCTAGGAATGTCTCTCAGACAGTGCAGTGTGTGAGGGGAATTGCTGTTGCTGAGGTAACCAACACACCTGCTGTATTGATAGCAGCTGGCTCTGAGGAGGAATTCAGCAGAGGGGAGGAGCACATCACAGATCATGAGTAGCCTGCACTCTGCAATCATGTTTAGCTTGTAGTTCTACATCTGTAGAACTGCTATAAAGCACTTCTTAATCTGTGCCAGTTTAGGGATGGATTTGCACTTTTCTTAACTGTAGTGCAGCTCTAGAAATTAATGCTAAATTGCCACTATTACCTAGGATTTAAGAAGGTTCTTATTATCATGCAGAACTGTTCTCCCTGCTGGTTAGACCAGATTAAGAAGAAAAAAATGTTGGTAATGCGTTGATAAATCTCGCCCACAGTCTCTCAGTGTAGCTATATGACCCACAGGTCATGAAAGTGGGCCATTGTGGACCATAGAAGCGGCGGGGAGCTGCGGTTTTTGTGGCTACCTGGTCCGCTCAGCCCCGTGTATCAGGTAGCCTGCTTTTTTTTGCATTTTTTGAGCCCACCTCGGGCTCTCTTTAAGGACAATGCATTTTGCTTGAGATAAAATTGCTTTCCTCTCAGAGCATGTATTAAATGGGCACGCATTCTGTTATGTATTTATTGCTATAGTATTTATCATAAGAATGCACACTATTATAATATGGCCTAGTTTCACGTAGTATAAAAATACACCACAGGCATTCAGGAAGCAGCTAATGGTCTGTCTTGTGTTGCTGTAACATCTCACGAGGTGTCTTCTTTATGTTATCATTTCCTCTACACTTCTTTTCCCCTTTCTCCAATGTCAGCATGATGTACTGGACGGTCATCGGCGATCGCTCGCACATTGAAGAGGCGGGGATGGATGGCACTTTGAGAAGAATTTTAGTGCAAAAAAACCTGCAGCGGCCCACAGGTACCTGAAGTATTATAGCTGTTACATTCGGTATAAGTTTAATCCATCTCCCGGGATCGCTGCTTTCAGATAGTATCAGCCTTAGAACAGGAAGGATGTTGCCCACACTTTACACTTCCTACATCAGGGTAATAATGTCATTCTTGCAAAGGCCATACTGTGACAAGAAGCGGATGGGTTTTTTATTTACTAAAATGCTGGAAGGGATGTCAAGAGCAGCACAATACTGCAAACAGTTGGGCAAGATTTTGAGATCAGCACAGAACAGAACATAACAGAACTGCTTAGATTTACTATATGATTGCGGTATGGGCAGTGTGGAAACGGAGTATATTTGTCCATTGTTTATATTTGTCCATTGTAGAACCTTACATACTCCTAGGAGTTCTGGTTCACCATGAGCTTGCTGGGCAATCTGTAAATCCGGGTGTTTAAGTCTTACCCTATAGCATACCTCCCAACTTTTTGAGATGAGAAAGAGGGACACTTAAGCTACACCCCTGCCACACCCCTGATCACACCCCCGTCACAACCCTAGTCACGCATATGATAAAGATTTCATAAGAAAAATATGTTGTTTTATAATTCAAACCACACTGGTCCTTTATATCCTGGTTAATTTTCCTTAATTTTAACATTGTAAAATTAGTAATGTATCAAATTAACGGATGGGAATAAAGTTTAGAGTCAATCAAATACATTCTTAGTAGAGAAATATATATATATATATATATATATATATATATATTTACATAGAAAGAGGGACAAAGTCCTGAAAGAGGGACAAATAAGGAGGAAAGAGGGACAGGGCTCCCAAAGAGGGACTGTCCCTCTGAAAGAGGGACAGTTGGGAGCTATGCACTATAGAGCCACATTAATCCATGCCATGCACTGATGAGGATCAAAAATGGAGGAGGAGAGATCCGTAGTGTTATACCATTTTATTAAAAAATCGGGCAATTTAAAATGCACTTACTGAGGTCAGAAAGTGATGCACTTGTAAATGGGCATAAGCCCTAGACATGTCCGCAGAGGGCAGGCTTTCTGCCGCCGTGGCCTTCAGCGGTGGTGGTCCTTCTGATGGAGTTGGGATGCAAGCTGTAGCCCCTGCCGGACTTCCATGTGCCAATGATGTCACTACGCATTTCAGCATATCCACACCCTCGTCAGGTGACAGTCGTTGGCACACACACGGTAGGAATGATATTGTGGAGGATAGTTGTCAGGGCAACACACTAGAGCAGAGGATCAACTAATCTAAAAACAGTCTGTATGTTTAGCTTACAAGGACAACAAAGGATGATTTGCATATTTCAGCAGTGATGCATTGTGGGAGACATCTCAGAGCTCACTCAACCTGAATAATCACAAATACTTTCTGTTTTAAGAAGGCAAACTTTTGTTTTCCATAGCATTTTAGTAAGAGGGATTTTTTTGGTCCTTTGTAGCCCCTTACACACTCCTGGGAGTTCTGGTTCACCATGAGCTTGCTGGGTACTCTGTAATACCCAATATACAGCGATAGATAAAGATAGGAAGTGTTTCTGCTGAATCCAGGAAAATGACCATAAAACTGGGTATCCTGAATAATTACCATAACCACATTCTACTACATGTAATAAGTAGGGCCTCTTTAACCCTCCTGGCGGTTTGCTTAAAAAACCGCCAGGGGGCAGCAAATCCGTTTGTTTTTTTTTTTAATTTTTTCTTTTTCATGTAGCGAGACAAGGTCTCGCTACATGATAGCCGCTGCTCAGCGGCATCCCCCCAGCCCCTCCAATCGCCGGAGATCCCGTTCAAAGAACGGGATCTCCTGGAGGGCTTCCCCCGTCGCCATGGCGACCGGGTGGGATGACGTCACCGACGTCATCGACGCTGTGACGTCATAGGGCAGTGTTTCTCAACATTTCATTGGTATGTACCCCTTTTAAAACCCTGTACTCACCAAGTACCCCCTAGTGTAGTAAACATTATCGCAAGTACCCCTCGACAAATATATATTTAATCATAGTACATGATAATTGGTTTTAAACAATTACAAGCATTTACTATTGCTTTTAACTAAAATGCTAATTTGGTGCTGTTTAAATAACATTTATCAACTTCTAAAACTCTAAATTTGTTGTTCTTAGGCAAGTATGTCAAGTCCGAGTACCCCCTGGGACCATCAGAAGTACCCCCTGGGGTACGCGTACCACATGTTGAGAACCTAGGTCATAGGGGACTCCGATCCACCCCACAGCGCTGCCTGGCACTGATTGGCCAGGCAGCGCACGGGGTCGGGGGGAGGGGGCGGCCGCGGCGCGACGAATAGCGGCGGATCGGATTGAACACGCAGCTAGCAAAGTGCTAGCTGCATGTAGCAAAAAAAAAATAATGCAAATCGGCCCAGCGGGGCCTGAGCGGTGCCTTCCGGCGGCATAGCACGGGCTTACCGCCAGGGAGGTTAAGTGAGAAAATATAAACATTTATTCAAATTAGCATACAAAAATTCTTCACTGTCTATATGCAATATAAAAATAAAAAGTTCACAGGTATCCTGATAGCATTGGGCCAAAATTCCAGATTTTTTAAAATTGTATTTTGATTAAAAAAAAAAGAAAAGAAAATAACGGTATCCATTGCGCTTCTATTTTTATATAATTCCATTGTTCTTTGAGTGAGGAAAGGGTTGTTTGAGGTTATCAGCAGGAAGAAAACGAAGACAAACAGTAAGGCTGGGTCCACACATAACATAACATGAAAGGCCGCGTTTTACGTCATGTTTCATTTTATGTTTTGTGCGTTTTTGCTGCGTTTTTACTGCACTTGTGTTAGCATTTTTATATCGCAAATGCCTTTTTTCAAGCGTTTTGTGTGTGTTTTAATGTGTTTGCGGTGCGCATATACAAAATGCATATGCGTTTTGTATGCGTTTTTCATGCATTTTTATTTTGCGTTTCATGCAAATCACTAGGAAGACGACAGGAAGCGGAAATACATCATAAAACAATTTTTTTTTTACCAAAAACGCATAGAAAAACACATGTAAAACGCATACCATTGCGTTTCCAATGACTTTCATTACGTGCGTTTTTGCTGCATTTTTGAAGAATATGTAACAAAAGCAGCGTTTTTGAAAATGCACACATCGTTTTTGATATGCACATTTTTTCCTGCAGCCCATAGACCTCCACTAGTGGCAAAAACACAGCGTTTTCCACAACGATAGTGTTTCTGCTAAGTGTGCACCTAGCCTAAGAGCTTTTAATACCTGCAGCGCCACCTAGCCTATTAACCATTGTGCTAATCAGTTCTACAAGACTACAAAGGTGCACGCCTAAGGCTAGACTAGGTTAAACCACGGACGTTCCTACAAGGACTATTGCCTGTAAACATTGGTATTTGATCCCTTTGGTTATATTTCCTGCTGGGTGACAGAGATGGGACAAGGTTCTTCAGCACCCAAGGCTGAGACTCCAAAGTGCGCCCCCCATCCCTCCCACCCCAGCCGTCACACACTGATTGCTATTAGACTAAGAGGTGCCACGGGGCCCACAACCTCCCCAACACCTTAATCTCTAGTTATCTGGCTTGCAGTCACTGTCATGTATCCTCTTTTCTTATTTCTTTCTGCTTCAAACACAATTGGGAATGACAGCTGAATGAATTGTGCGCCCCCTCCTACACTGCGCCCTGAGGCTGGAACCTCTCCAGCCTTTGCCTCGGCCCGGCCCTGCTGGGTGATGTACAGATGCGTTACTATATAGCATTATTTTGCTATAGAGGAACGCGGAGGGGCAATGCCTTGACACATAGCAAAGCGGGAGGGGTAAGGAGCTGAACAGGTTGGATCTATCGTTGATGCTCGGCAGAGGCAGCTACCACTAACCACCTCGACCAAGAACCATCTAGGGCAGGCGCACACAGGATGAAAATGTGCCCAAAGGATAATAAAATGAATTAAAATCTTTAACATAAATAAGGTTTGAGGTGGCTTACCTCAATGAATTCCTACATAAATAAATAATCTTTAACAGCACTGGCAACACATTTCATGGGTCTCTGCCCACTTTCTCGGGCTAAATCAAGTGCCACGCTATGTTCTGAGCCAGGAATAATGCGCCTATTCCTGGCTTTGAATATAGCTTGGCACTTGATTTGGCCTGAGGAAGTAGGAGGAGACCCACGAAAAGCGCTGCCAGTGCTACTAAAGATTATTCATTTATGTATGAATTTGTCTTTATTGAGGTAAGTGTTATGATCGCTTCTGCAGCAGGTACTGCTCGCAGTAGTAGTGCTGCAGCTCAGGCAGTTCTGATCTCTTTCCATGCAAGCTGCATAGCTTTGTCTGCCTTTTCTTGCTGTCAGCTTGCGATTAATTATCATTCACCTGTGTGGGAATCTGCATGTCTGCTCCCATTGGATGACCTCAGTATAAAGATCTGCTTCCTGCAGGGCTCCTTGGGCTATCATAGCTTCAGTTAAGCCTGTCTTGCTGTTGCTTTAGTCCCGGATCGTGTTTCTTGTTCTAAAGACACTTTGCTGGTCTTGCATCATATATTGGTTCATTGCCAATATATATGCATACCAGCACGTTTATTATTTTCCTTGTATTCGTGTTACGTTGATACATCAGTGACGCTGATATATACGTACACGAACTGTTTATATCCTGTGTTCAGTTAGTCAGCTTTCCAGCACGTTTTGGTAGTTTGCGCGTATCGTGATCACCCGTGCTGAGTTAGTTATCCTGCTCCTGGTTCTGTTTGTGGATTGCGTTCATCTCTGCGAAGAGATAACGAATCCTTCTGAATCCTGTCCTGTTACTGTTTGTGGATTGCGTTCATCTCTGCGAAGAGATAGCGAATCCTTCTGAGTCCTGTTCCCTGTATTGCTCCAGTCCTAGTCAGTGTTCCTGCTTATGTCATATATCGGTTCATTGCCGATATATACATATGTTAGTCAGACGTTACAAATAGTTTCATTGATAGCTGTAATTGTAATACGCTAGGAAAACATACTTATTGTATATTTATTTGTGTTACGTTCATCTATCTTGATCCTGCTATTTCCTGACTATCCTGTCCTGTCTTTGTGAGGCACGCCATCGCTGCAAACGCATTGGCTGCCTCATTCCAGTCTGTCTTGTTGTGGACGCTTGCTGTCACTAAGTAGTGGCTAGTTAAGCAAGCGTTCATTCTGTCTACCTGTCCTGATCTCCTCAGTTCTGGTTTATGCGCTCAGCGCTACTTTGCGCTGAGACGTTATCACGAAAGTATTGTTTGTGGCTGTTCGGATCTGCACCGGCTCTGTGCGCCACAATCTCCTATTGGAGTCAGTCCTCTCCTCCACTAAACTGGGGATATCCTGATTCCTTGTGCTGGTGTGTGTACCCCCTTCACGTCAGCTTATGTGTTGCATGCTGACTGTGGAGAATACACCACCAAGCCTAACAGTAAGCCACCCCAAACCTTATGTATTGTATAGATTTTAATTCATTTTATCATTTGGGCGCCTTTTCATCCTGTTTTTGCGTTTAATACCCGGTCTATCTCAGGGTAGGGGATACCCTTGGACCCTGTCTATGGGTCCCTAGGATCACCTTTTTCCCAGAAAGGTGTAACCATTATCGGATGACCGGGACCCTCCGAGTGGAGTTGGGTTTATTGATCTCCACTTGCCTGCAGTGGTTGGTTGCCCTGTTGCAACCTCCCTTTGTGAGTACCCTCTGTATACTATTTCTTATTTCATCTATTGAGTGTGACGTACTGCACCATTTGCGCTTCCTTTGTCTCTGTATTTTTTCCATTTAGGGTGACAGCTCACCCGCTCCTTTTCATCTAGGGCAGGGATGTCACACTCCAGACCTCAGTTGTCAAGGTCCTCACACATTTTTGACACAGCTCAAATTAATTGATGGAACTAAATCTAGAAAGTTGTGGTTCATCAGAATCAGAATCCGAATCAAGTTTATTTTGCCAAGCATTACTGGGTCATGCCCGGAATTGGGTTTGGCAAAAACAGAGAACTCACAAAAAGGCAACAACAAGACATTAAAAACAACCATGACAACTTATCAAGTAGAACATACTTCTCCATTTCTCAGTCCATTCTAAACATTGGCATGGATAAGGCACTCGAGGAGTGGAGCTAAACACCTGTTATTTAGGGTTTACAAAGCCTAACAGATTGCACTCCGGCACCAGGCAATTTTGGCACCTGCTAGCTTCGGAAGCTTGAGTGTCACCATAGGCGCCTATTGAAATATCTTCTTTGAGGGCTAATTTAGGAGCCTGTGGCTTCTAATAAATAGCCTGTACAGCACCCGCTATTTATTGGGTGCCGTGGGCGTCCAAATTATGCTTCATTGCCAATATTTCAATTGGCGTCTATGGCAGCACCTGAAAAAGTATGTGTTTTCTTTCCTTGCCATGATGAGGTGGCACTGCAATTGGCGGGTTAGGGCTTGTTGTCAGGTAGGTAGTTTGTGTGTGTTGGGGGTTAGGTGTTAGGTAGGTAGTTTGTTCGGGTGGGGTTAGGGTTAGGCGTCAAGTAGGTAGTTTGTCCAGGGAGATGTCAGGGTTAGGCGTCAGGTAGGTAGTTTGTGCCTGCGGTGTTTAGGGTTATGCGTCAGGTAGGTACTTTGTCCGGCGAGGGGGTTTAGGGTTAGATATCAGGTAGGTAGTGTGTGCAGGGGTGGGTTAGGGTTAGGCATCAGGGGGAGGGTTCTGTGTGAGAGTAGGATTAGGTTTAGCCATAGTTAAATATCGGTATTCAATACCAATATAAGTCTCCCGCGCTGCAGTCTGAGTGTGTGTCTTCGAAAGACGTCTCTATCGCTGGACGCTCTGCGTGTTGTCATTTGAAGATATTCAGGATGTCTGGCACCGAAGGGCGATACCTTCAAGAGATCCTCAGAACTTGGGTCTCGGTAAATGGGAATATTTCTTCATAGCTAGTAATAGTTATTGAGTCTCGGACTCCCGCGGTGCAAATGGGCCCGTCGCCGGCAGAACAGATAATCACCCGCCGGCTGAAATCACACAAAGTTTATGGAGTGGCAATTGTCTTTTCCAGCTGACATTGCTTTAAGGTTACTGGTGTCCTGTTGTGACAGCTGATTGATGTAGAGCACTGCAATCCACAAATTGGAAATAGGGGAGCTGTCACATTTGTCGCTGAGTAAAAGAAATATGCTTCCCCTGAATTACGCTTAATGGGGGTGCCAGTCGTTTTTTTCGGAGGATAAGTAAAGCCACCAATTTACATTTACATCTTTTAAAAAACACACTCCAGCCAAGTAAGGAACCTCTTTACTTACACATTGCCTCAGAAGTCAGGGGACATTTTCCATCTATGCCAGGCAGTGTATTTATCTGAATTATGTTTGTGTGCTAAGCACTTTTTTCACCGTATTTTGTCCACTTCAGCGATGGAGCATTTTGGTGATGCTACATCTCATTTGTGGTTGTCTATATGATGGTACTACATCACTAGGGGGTAACCAGGGCTGGTTCTACAAGATTTGCCCCCTGAAGCCATTTTTTTTCTTGCTGCCGCCCCCACTTGTAAATATTGCTAATATTTTGCTACAACTAAACCTAACTCTACTCTCACGCAGAACCCTCCCGCTCCTGATGCTTAACCCTAAAACCCCACTTACTGATGCCTAACCCTAAGACCGTACTTCCTGATGCCTAACCCTAAAACCCCCTTCCTTATGCATACACTTTTTTTCTTCTCAAAACAAAAATTTCGGTTAGACAGACCCAGCACTCTCAATTTATCAGTCGTCCAAATTTCTGCTTTTGGCACCCAATAGCTGATATTATGCAGTAGCGCCTATAGGGTGCCTAAATAGTCCATTTGCCACAGGCACCCAAATTACCTGCTTCCAGACTGCATACCTTTGGTCAAGGGTGCAAGAGCTTTGATTTATCATCGGGTAAAGCGGTTGATGTTTTTTGACAAACCAACACTTTTCTCCTGCTTTTAAGTTACTTATTTTCTTTTGTAAACTTTCCAGAAAAACACTTTGAGTTCTGACAATCATGGTGGGCTTTGTGATGATCCAGCAGACTTTATTTCAGATAAACCCATTATTAGGAAGGATGCCAGCATCGAGCTTCCCAACACAACGTTTCACGCCGTGCCATCTCACAACACAAACAGCTTGGGTTATATTATTAAAATTCGGAGCTCAGCGAATGTTCACAAGATCAAAAGAAGGATTCCTTCAGAACGCAGAAGTAAAACAAATGCAATTTGCTGCACCGCGGTACTTGGATGGCGCTAGCCGAGTCTAGACCATGGTGCATAACTTAGCGGCAAGGAGGTGACCTGCTGTGACTTGCAGTACATTCCTTGCTCCCTCTTCAGATTGATGTGGCTTGAATTAATTATTTTGATTTCTTGTGAAATAGGCAAAGTCTGAAAAGTTTTTGAACTCTCTGAAGTAACTCGCATGTCTACCTTCAGGCCTCGTCGTTGACCATTTTGGACAGCGTTTGTACTGGGCAGACTTTGAGTTGTCTGTCATCGGCACCGTGAAGCTGGATGGCTCTGATCTGATGATGGTGGTCACTAGTAAACAAGGTATGTGTTGTCCCTCTTATTCCATATTCTTATCATTATTTAGTATTTATACAGTGCCACATCACACAGCAGTAGGAAGGATCGCGTGTAAGTTAAGAGGGCACGCGGGGCTGGTTCTTTCATGAGGCAAGGTGAAACATGTGCATCAGGCGGCACAGATTACAGGGGAAGCATTTTTGTACTGTGTGTTATAAATCACCTTTTTCTCCGCCACCAGCAAACTCATCAGCGAGAGTTGCAAACACGACTCATCACAGCAAGCAGGAGATAGACTTTCTCAGTCGGCTTCAAAGTATAAGTTGTTTATTCAGGAAACAGATATACAGATACAGTTTGTCATATCCTAGCCAAGCAGATTTTCATGTGGCGTTACAGCTGCGTGATTACCTTCCTACTGAAGATAATCAGGTCTTCTTATGTCTATCCTATGTTACATCTAGACTAACTATGTACAGCATCCATTATCCCAGATTACATAAAGAAAGGAAATAATTAATTAGGGGTTCTAGTCAACATATAGAGAGCATGAAAGTAGGAATCAGAGAGCGCTCCGTCGGCCCATCCGGCCCTTTAATACTGACTAGGAAAGAGTTAAATGTGACCTCATCTTAGCCATCCCCCAGACCCGACTATTGGCTTAGACCCCTCGTGGTGTCATAATACCCACCTACTCGATTAATATTCCATGACCATTTTTCACTTATATACAAGAATGTGATACTTTGTAAATATGGCCTATGTTGATTGTTCTCGTAGTCCAGTTGTCTGGGGCAGTGTAGGCCTGTGGCCTTATTTCAGGAACATGTTCTCAGTATCTGCCTGTATCATCTGCTTCAAGCAGACACTGAGATGCTTCTGCCTGTACCACGAGAAACTCTATTTTAAAGGTATATTCTACAAACAAGCCTTTTACCTAAAACTCAGGCCAAATAACTGAGGCCTACTTAAATTATAACACTGTGTTTAAACTAACAGTATGTAGACAGAGTAGGAAGATAACGAGACTCACAGCCAACCAGTGTGCTATTTTGTTGAGCTGCAGCTTGTCATGTGAGAACATTAAATGAAGCAAAGCAAATTGTTGGGTGCTGTGCGATCATTCCAAATCGGGAGGGGGTGCTTCCTCACAAGTTTGCCTCAGGCAGCAAAAATTCTAGAACCGGCTCTGAGTGCACGCTACACTGACAGGACTGCTCCCTAATATTAACCCACACTGCTTTTGTATGGTAGCTTTAGTAAATCAGCCCCCATGCAACTTGTAGAGTAGCAGGAAAAAAGGGCGCCGGCTGAGGGTGGACGAAAAGGGTGCCGCCATAGACTTAGATGAAAAAAACTGAAAAAAGGGCGTCACAAAAATGTTGTTAATAACATTTGATTAGAGCATTATAGTTTTTGAGGTAGTTACCATTTTAGAAGTTTACGTTATAGTTTTTGTCATACTATTTCGTTAATAAGTACAGATTTTACGTTTTCAAAGGTTAGATTGTTAATATATGTTAGTGTTTCTGCAGAAGGAGTGGTTAGGGTTAGGCACCACCAGGGGGAATGGTTAGGGTTAGGCACCACCAGGAAGGTGGTTAAGGTTAGGCACCGCCGGGGGGGGGGGGGGGTAGTGTTAGGCACCACTAGGGGAGTGGTTAGTTTTAGGCACCACCAGGGGAGGGTTCTGTGTGAGGGTAGGTAGGGTAGGGTTAAGCAGTATTGACGAAAAATGCGGCGACATTTAACGTTAATATTTATTCGTTATGATATCTCTTTTGTTTTTTGCAACAGTAAATATTGTTAATAAAGCTTGGTAACAAAGGTTCTCATTATCAAATTTCTTAAATACCTGGCGCTAAATTCGTTAACAAGTCGGGCCCTTTTTCACGGCGCCCTTTTTTCATGCACGCACTTGTAGACAACAGCAGATAAGAGGAGAGGGAGTCTGATTTAGTCACTTCTGCATCACTGGCGCCTCTAGGCACTTACTTACCCATGCCAAATAGTAAATCCTGTCCTACTTGGCTATGTAATTATTTGCAGAACACAATGTAACCTTTTTGTTTTAGTACAACCATTTGCAGCATTTAAGCTGGGCTGAGATTTCTGGGACGGGAATATTCAGCGGAAACCTTGGAGGTCTCGCTGTGTGATGCCTGCGGTTGTTATGGAGGACATAAAACAAAATGGAGTGACAGATGAGTTGTAAAACATTTTAACAAACATCCACATACATCAGCCGCTGGTCAGAACCCCGTCTGCTTTTTATGTTCTTAATAAACAGTCTGGTGGCTGACTTCCTGCGCCTCTTTCTCCCACAGGACTGATGTACCCGCACAGAATAGACATATTCGAGGATTACATTTACGGAGCCGGCCTTAAAAACGGCGCATTTAGAGTACAGAAGTTTGGCAGCGGCAAGATGGAGTTTCTGAACTTAAACGTGGAGAAAGCCAAAAGCGTCTTAATTGCACATCACTACAAACAGCCACACCGTGAGTACTGGAGGGAGAAAACTCCATTTGGGCGGGAAAAAAAATGGAAACTGCAAGATAATAAAGAGGTGGTGGGGCCTCTATTCATAAAACAAGCATGTGTGCTTAAAATAGTGTGGGCTTAGGAGGGCTTTAAAGGGATACAAGCAGCTTTTATTTTTCTGCAGTTTGTCCTGGTTTCTAATACTGTAGCTGTAGGAGCTGCCGTTTTCACCCCTCCCCTTCCCTCTGTCCTTATTTATCCAGGGGAAGGTGTGAATATGTAATCAAGTGTAACTTCTCTTAACTGTTTGAAGTACATTGTCCTATCCACCACCCCCTCTTGTTGATGAAAGCTTTTGTTTGCTCATTGCTACTGCTAATTACAACAGTCTTTACCTTGCTGCTCTTTCTGTGTGTGGCAGACCACTTAAGTACAGCAATGAAAGCCTCTAATAAACAATTAAATGTAAAAATAAAAGGTAGAACAGATTTTTTTTAATAATGAGCCATATTGTTAGCATGCATCGTTAGCATAGTTTTAAGGCACTATTAGGATGACTTGGGGTAAAAAATATGCTGCGTGGGTCATGCAGAGGGTTCAAAGGAAGCTTTTTAAAGGACATCTGAAGTGAGAGGGATATCGAGGCTGCCATAATTATTTCCTTTTAAGCAATGCAGATTGCCTGGCTGTCCTGCTAATTCTCTACTTTTAGCCATAGACCCTGAACGAGCATGCCAAACAGGTGTTAATTCTGACTGGATTCACTGCATGCTTGTTTCTGGCGTGATTCAGACACTACTGAAGTCAAAGAGATCAGCAGGACTGCAAGGCAACTGGTATTGTTTCAAAGGAAATACATATGGCCTCCATATTACTCTAATTTCAGGTGTCCTTTAAGTTATTTTTCTCATAGGTTAGTCTTGAATAAAGTTTGTCCACTTATGTAAAGATGTTCCGACCTATGAATTATGATACTTTTATGCAGGTTGGGATGTGACTAATCAAATGCAGTAGTGGATGAATCAGTCCAGTTCCAAACTGCATCTATTGAATTAAACATACATTTGCATCAACACAAAATAGTGAACATGTCATTGGTCGTCTCCACAATTATAATGCGGCACTCGGTTTTATAGAATGGAGTTTAAGAAAGCTCCCAAACAGAACTGAAGATTAGGGAATGCCCATGAGATGCAAATCATTACCTTAAAGAGAAGGTCCGAGCAGATCAAAAAAATAAATCTACGTACCCAGGGCTTCCTCCAGCCCCTGGCAGCCGTCCTATGCCCTTGCTGCATCTCCGCAATCAGCCAGTGGCCCCGGGGTCCCCTCTGGTGCAGATGCCAACCTTGCTAGGTCATCCACTGTGCCTGCACTATAGCTGCTGGCGGTTGCACTGACATGGTCTGGAGTGTACTGCATTGGCACAGTAGTTCTGCACCTGTGCTAAACACTCCAGACCACGTCAGCGTGACCACGAGCGGCTCTCTCGCAGGTGCAGTAGATGCCCGTCGGCATCTGCAACAGAGGGGACCTTTGGCCACCGGCTGCACGCGGAGCTGCGGTTAGGGCACAGGATTACTGCCAGGGGCTAGAGGAAGCCCCGGATAAGTCATTTTTTTTTATTTGCTTGCATCTTTCCTTTAACTGCACTTCTACAGATTCAAACCCCTAATGTGCAGCTCTGCTTGCCTGCAGCTGTACACCTATGCATGCAGAGTGTAGTTTCCTGTTACCAGGATAAGGTCTTACAATAGCTTGCCACATACTTCCTGTGAACTGCAAGCCTGCCTCCTCACGTATTACAGATGGTTTATTCTGTAATACTAGACAATAACGTTTGGCATGTAGTGTTTTTCCTACTTTGGGTGTTAGAGGATCACACAAATGAACCTTACCACGTGACATCCCCACTGGCTGAACATGAGCTGTCCTCCTGCAATGGCAAGCATATTTGGTCCATTAAATAGACATTCTGCCCAACACTTTTCTTCTATAGATTGTCTCTATTCCCTTATCATTCTGACTTCTATTAGCGTTCTCCTTCTTCAATTATGAGTTTGGTTGACCTTTAAGTTGACTTTTTATCCAGACTGCAAAATGTAAAGATCTCTCGGATAGATCCTCATGTAAAATCACGTAGAGGAGCTTAACAAATGAAAAAAGTCTTCCCTTATTAGCTGTATTCAGATGGCTGTAATGTTTCTGGTGCAGTGAAAGCTTGACTTGACTTTTGTGTCCTTCTCACAGTGCCCAACCCATGTTTGGATCTGAGGTGTGAGTTCATCTGTTTATTGAACCCTGCTGGGGCAGCCTGCGTATGTCCAGAGGGGAAAGCCCTGGTGAATGGAACATGCATGGACCAAAGTTACGCAGGTAAGGATGCACTGAACCTGTCAGGGGTGTAACCACAGGAAGCAGCCCCTGCAACTTCAGGGTGGCCAGAGCTACAACCGCTACTACACTCCTTCTGATAAAGGGCTTGATCCTTCAAATCAGGTGTTTTTGTGGCTACTCTTGTTATGGGTGTGAAGATTACGATGTCCACATTTGTTGTATGACCCTTGTGAGATGTCCTCCAGGCTGTTGGGGTCACAAGGGGTTGTCAAGGGAAAGGGTGTGAACATTGGGTCGGGCATCAAAGTAAAGTTTTGCTGGGGGTCCCCATGCTTTGTAGTTACACCTCCAGGCTGATCTGTCCCTCGCCACCTTCCCAGGCCACCTGGATTCTCTGCTAGGTAGCCCGGGTATTCCACAAATCGGGGCATACTGCCCATGTCCATCATCCTCCTGTCGCCAGGAGAGTTCTGCACGCTAATACTGCGCAGGTGCAGATCACTCCCTGCCACGGGAGTGTGACAGAGGAGCGCGCACAGGTGGACTGCGCCTGCGCCGACTGGTGGAATTACCAGGCTGCATAGTGAAGGATCCAGGCGGCCTGGGAAGACGGCAAGGGACAGATCAGCCTGACGAGGGCTGGAGGAAGCAAAAGACCTGTATAAATGTTATCTTTTAGTTAGTCTCAGGTACACTTTAAAGAGGCACTAGAGTGACATATAGTTGAATACATTAAATTATTCAGAATACCTACTTGTACAGCAATTTTCCTGGTTTCAAAAACACTCCAAATCTCTATATATTGTTGTATATTAGTATGTAGCCCCGCCTTCCTAGTGATGTTTAGCCTAGGGTGGATAGCTATGCGGAATTCTCCTTCCAGGGCATTTTGGGAGACTTTGGAAATCTCAGAAACAAACATTCCGCAGAGTTGCACCTGACAGGTTTAAAGATGGTACCACCTGTGATAAATTTCAGAATGTAGGTAAATAAGGGTGAGGGAAGATTGTACAATGGGTAAACATTGACCAAACAATTTATAAACAAAAGGGCCAGATATTACCATAAGGCACTATAGGCAAGTGCCTGCAGGTGCCTGTTAATGGAAAGGCGGCTCACTTCCCTCCTCTAGTGCCTCCCTCCCTCATTAAATATGCAGAGTCTCAAGCAAGGGTAGATGAGAGGTTACTCACCCTGCTCCCTGCTTTCCATTGACAATCCCTTCAGTCGGGGACACCTCTAGCTACTTAAAGGCCATATTTATTTCCTTTTATACAACACCAGTTGCCTGGCAGTCCTGCTGGTCTATTTAGGATTCAGTAGTTTCTGAATAATGCCAGAAACAAGCTCCTTTTAATTTTTAGTTCAGGTTTTATTTAAAAGGAAATAAATATAGCAGCCTCCATATCTCTCTCGCGTAAGTTGCCCTTTATTATTGAGGGGACATCTGGCTACCTAATACTAAGTGGCACCTGTATGACAGGCAAAGAAAGTAAGCTAGAGGTGACAGCTGGGCCAGCTAACACACTTGAGGTGCGGTTTGGGGGGTGTTTGTAGGTTCATGGACAGTTATGATCGTAATCCGCTAATAACAATTACACAAAATTTCACATACATTTTCACAATTAAGCCTATACATAATTAAAAATTAATTCAATTGATTTTATATTTCAATCATGTATTTTTGCATAATTTTGTGACGACTTTGGTGGTGATTAGCAAAGCCCCCATACATGCTAGTGACACCAAAATTGCTGAATATATTAAGGAGAATAGTGGGTACAAGTCAAGAAAAATGTTTTTTTAAACTCAGAAAAAAAAAAAATATTGTTCCTTGCATTTTTAAAATCGATTTTTATTTTTTGGATTTACACCCACTATTCTCCTTGACATTTGTTGCAATTTTGGTAGCAATAGCATGTATGGAGGCTTGAGTGTGGGTTTCCTGCACTGCACGCATCGGGGGATAGAGATCAGCCTGCCAGCCCGTGATCGGAGCTGGCAGGCTGGTCATTGAATCAAAAAAGGAAAAGAAAATGTGTACAGCGCTGCCATCTAGTGCAGTGCTGTGCAAAGATCTGTGTTGTCACTTAACTGTCCCCCAGAAGGACTCACATCTGATCCCTATCATAGGAATATGGCTATGTATGTAATGTGTAGCGCGTGTAACAAAATCTAGGGCCAAATTATAGGGGAAGTGGGGAATATTTTTTTTTAATTGCTACTTTTTTATTAATAAAAAAAAAATTGCAGCAGCAATCAAATTGTACGGCTGAGCAATAAACCATTCAAGCTGTGAAGTGGTGAATTGTAAAAAAATGGCCTGGTCACTAGGGGGTATAAACCTCTGATCCTCAAGTGGTTAACCGCTAAAGTCTGAACAAAATTACGCAAAATGACAAATGATTATAATTGCATACAAAATTAATTACGATTGTCCCCAACACTTTGCATTAGGATTACGATGCGTACTTGTGAATTATGATGCATAATTACGCATAGGCGTAATTTCTGCTCATCACTATTCATGGAGGGTGAAGTCTAGGGTGCCAGGACATCTGTGCCTACAGGCTCCTGTGATCTAAATCCGGGCCTTATTAAACGATTATTGCAAAAAGAAAAAAAAATGGGCAGTTTAATTCATTATGTTATTTGGATTACAAGTTCTCTTTAACCAGCCTTGCTTTATATCCTGACACATTCTCTCTCTTTCTCTCTCCTGTTACAATGCAGACGACTTATGCAAACTGACTTGCGAAAATGGCGGCAGATGTATAATAAATGAGAAAGGTGATCTAAGATGCCATTGCTGGCCCAGTTTCTCGGGAGAACGATGTGAGATGAACCACTGTACTAATTACTGCCTGAACGGAGGGACATGCACGGCGTCTGCTTTGGGTAAATATTTATAATTAAACATGATGTTCCTCCTTAAGCCTCGCGATCCTCTGTTTACTCTTCCTCTTCCAATTTGCAGCCTTATTTCCCTGATAATTATTAATCCGCCTTCCGGCTAATTATTCATCCAAATGAGTAACAGTCATCTTATTTTTTTCTCCATTTCTCCTCACCATTCCACCATATGCAAAAAAACGCTCCACGTAAATAGTTGAAAATTGAGTAGGTGCTCTTGGAAGATAAACATTTTTTTTCTCCCACTTTAGATTGGGGGTTTAAAATACAACAGTTAAAGTGAATGGGAATCCAAGAAAAAAAAATCAGCCAGATACTTACCCAAGGAGAGGGAAGGCTCTGGGTCCTATAGAGCCTCCCCGCTCCTCTTTTGGTTGCCATTCCTTTGCTGGCTCCCCAGTAACACCAATTTGGCCATATACTGCTCTGCTGTTGAGGAAGCTTCAGAATGTCTACCGGAGTCTGAATGCTCCCGAAGACGGGCCACTTCATACTGCGCATGCATGAGCGCCCTTCTCTCACACATTCGGGCATGTGAAGTATGGAGCTGTCGGTCCTTGGTAGGAATTGGCTCCCAAAGACTTCCAAAGTCAACCAACCCCCCCCCCCCCCCCTCCCCGAGCCAGTGTTGCACTGTGGGCATTGGTAGAGGAAAGAGTAGAATTTATTGGACCCAGAGCTTCCACTCTCCTTAGGTAAGTATCTGATTTGTATCTGATTTTTTTTTCTATGACTCCCATTAGCTTTAAAAATAGAATTATTTAACGTGTGAAGCTTAGTTGATAATCCAGCAATCTGTGTGCATTTCTCAGGCCTCCAGATGCGGGTTGAGTGGGAATTACGATTGAGAGAGTTCGATAACAGGTGGTGCGGAGATTTTCCATAGCCACGCCACAAGCTGACAAATTATGACAGGTGTATGAATCACAAACAGACAGCGGCGTTCCATCGTGAATAATGCATTATTAGTGTAGCGTCACGCTCCATGGGTTTCGAGACTGTTTTGTGGTGCGGTGGATGTGCTCTGTGTTTTATTGGATGGGGATTTCTGGACCCAGAAATTCCATTTCAGTAGATGAAAGAGTATTATGTTGACAATTTAAAACCTTAAACAGCAAGAAGTTTTGAATCAGGAGGATACCATTTATTGGCTGACTTAGAGGTAAATAAAAAAGTAAGCTTTTGGCTAATAAGCTTTCCTTTAGACTTTGTACTTATTTAGCTCTGTGTGTTGTTAACATCTTGCTAATATACATGTCATTAGATGCCTTAAAGAGAAACTCCGACCAAGAATTGAACTTTATGCCAATCAGTAGGTGATACCCCCTTTTACATGATAAATGTATTCCTTTTCACAAACAGACCATCAGGGGTCTCTATATGACTGATATTGTGGTTAAACCCCTCCCACAAGAAGCTCTGAGTACCGTGGTACTTCTGGCAGTTTCCTGTCTGTGAACCTTGTTGCATTGTGGGAAATAGCTGTTTACACCTGTTTCCAACTGCCAAAAAAGCATGCAGCAGCTACATCACCTGCCAACAGTAAAAATGTCACCAAGTGATAAATGGCAGAATGTGAATCAGGGATTTAAAAGATTTTACAATGGGCAAACACTGACTAAAAAATGTATACGTAATTATTGTAAAAAGGAAGCACAGTTTTTTATTACATTATTTTCACTGGAGTTCCTCTATAAAGAAATACTTAAGCCTTGCATAAAAAAATCAGTTTTACTCACCTGGGACTTCTACCAGCCCCCTGAAGCCGCCCCGTGTCCTCAGTCACTCGTGGATCCTCCTCTCCCCCCGCCAGCTAGTTCCGTTTTCAGCCGACAGGCACAAGATGCTATTGTGGATGGGAACACGAAGATGGCTATGCGTTGCTGGGCCTGTCGGCGAAACAAAGCTAGCTGGCGGCGGGGGACCGGAGGATCCGTGAATGACTGCAAGGGCACAGGATGGCTGCAGGGGGCTGGTAGAAGCCCCAGGTGAGTAAAACTGATTTTTATGCAAGGCTTAAGTGTCCCTTTAACTACAACGTAAGGAGGGTCTGACAGGGATGCTAGCTAATTTATGACAAATAGATAAGACCACTTGTTTGCTAAAACAGACTCCGTGTGATGGGGAGCCATCATAAATGCAGAGGCAGAGTACATAAACCATTTGTTACAAGCTAAAAGAATTGTGGTATTTAAAACCCATGTTACCAGCACATCTTGTTAGTATACAGCAGCCTTTCTCAACCTTTTTACCCTGGAGGAACCTTACAAATAACGTTTGGATGTTGCCATATTTATTTCCTTGTAAACAATGCCAGTTGCCTGGCAGCCCTGTTTGTCTTCTAGCATAAGTAGTGTCTGAGTCAAAACCCTGGAACAAGTATATGGTTCAGCTATTAAAATCTGAGTCGGCTGAGCCAAAGTACCTGATCTGCTGCATGCTTGTTACTGGTCTATGGCTAAACGTATTAGAAACACAGGATCAGGATGACTGTCAGGCAGCTGGTATTGTTTAAAATGAAATAAATATGGCAGCCTCTATGTCCCTCTCACCTCTGTCTCCCTTTAATAATTTAAAGTAAAATCTGAAGCGAAAATAAACTTATGAGATAATGAATTGTTTGTGTAGTAGAAATAATAAATAGACCATTAGTAACAAAGAAAGGAGTCTCGTGTTGTTTTCCAGTATAGGAAGAGTTAAGAAAAACGTGCTATCTATGCAAAAGAGCTTCTCTGAGCTATTTGACCCACTGGGATGAATATAGTCCGGTTTTCTGAAGTTTTCTTACTTAAACAGCCAAGAAACAGTGAGGGCCCGTTTCCACTAGTGCGACGCGATTTCGCCGGCATTCCGACGCTTGTAAAAACGCATGCGGGTGCGTTTCCGCATGCGTTTTACCCGCGATTTCGCGTGCGATTTCGCATGGCAGGGTGCCATGCGAAATTAACCATGACACTGCCAGGACAAAATAACATTGGGAAGGGTGCGAAATCGCACGCGAAATCGCGGGTAAAAACGCATGTACCAAACGCATGCGTTTTTACTATTAAATACATTAGCGGCGATTCGCACGGATTCCCGACGCAGGCGAAAACTGTGGGTCCCGCCGTGCAGATTTGGCCCGCTGCCAAATCGCTCCCGCACGCCGCACAGGTGGAAACAGCCCCATCCACTAACATTAGCTATGCGAATCCGCATGCAGTGCCCGCATGCGGATTCGCCCTAGTGGAAACGAGCCCTGAGAGACAGCTTGAGGTGAATTTTTACTGCAGGAAAGTTAAACATTTAATTAGCTGTGCTCTGCTTTACAGTTTAAAAGACAGAGTGTGGTTTTAAAACTACAAATGTGACATTATGATGCAATGTTATATATAAAAAAAAAAAAAAAGCTAGATAACTGAAAATGAAAAAAAATGAGACTCTTTTCTTTGTTGCTAGTGTTCTATTTATCATCTGTACTACACATGCAATTCATTATTTCCTAAGTTTTTCTTCACTACAGATTTGCTTTGGGGTACTTTTTATATGATGCTGTTAGAGCAGCAGTCTTTCTTCCTAATACATGGATGAGCTGTGGTTTTTTGGAGTACAGACTTGTTTAGACAGTACATGTGAAATGACACTTAACAAACTTAGATCAAACTAAAGAGCGCCCCCCCCCCAAAAAAAAAAAAAAACCCTATTTATTCTCAGTTATGTTTGTATCTTTAACAAACATTTACATATCCTTTAATGCAACTGAAAAGAGAAAGAGAGAAAGTGCTAAAATGGTGCTCATTGCTGGTAATGAAAATCAATTTGCGTTTGAGAAAGTGAATAATTATATTTACAAACGCCCCTGGCAATGGAATCCGAAGAGCCTGGAGGTGAACAAGATTATAAACATGTCATCTGCAGTGGGTAAGTGATTAATCAGTGATAAGAGAATATACATGACGTGGGCTTGTTTAGCTGAGATTGCAAAAGTAGAATTTAGTTCACACTGACGGTTTAGAAAACTGAAAACTGCATGTAGTGTTTTTTAACTTTTAAATGATTCAAAAAGTACCTTTGTGGATCTGAGGGTAACATAAACCAATGAGATCAACAATTCTATATAACCTCCTACTCCTAAAAAAAATGTCTTCTTCTTTTTATATATTCCACACTTTTATCTTATAAACATTAACAAAGTACCATATGTTTTAGAACATAAGATGCACCTAGGTTTAGAGGGCCAAAAATCAGGGAAAAAAAGAAAAATATTAAACTTAGGTGCGTCTATGGTGCAGTGGAGTCTTATGGAACTCCCCCCCCCCCCCCCCCAGTCCCCACCCTCTCCCCTCCAAACTGTCTCTAATGCCTAAAATACACGGGTCGATCCCGCAGCCAATTAGCCGCCGGATCGACCCCAGCCGCGTCCACCGCTCGTCCGCGTGTGCGCGCAGATCGATTGCCGCTCGGCCCAGCCGGCGCTTCCTTATCAGCGCTCGATTCCCTGCCATTGTCCGCCAGCGGGGATCGGGCGGGAGTCGAGCAGCTTGATCGGGCCAGCTGAATATTATCAGCTGGCCAGATCAGCTGGTCGATACACGGTACAGAAACGTACCTTGTATCCCCAGCTTACGATACTCGATCTAAGCTACACTGACCAGCTAAACTACACTAATCCCTTCTGCGCTACCAGCTAAGCTACACTACACTACACTAACACAACACTGTACAGCACTAACACTACACTGTACTAACACTAAACTAAGCACTTAACTAGTACTTCCATACTGCACCGTATCCTGCTGCCGCGCTCCTGTCCCCTCGCTCCGGTCCTGTGGATACCGATGCACTCCTCTTTTGTTCTTTTCATCCTGGAGCTGGTGGGGACACAGTGACCGCCTGCCGCTATACTGCTCCTGGTCCTCCGTACCTGTGCTGTGCTTCTGCACTGTAACCCCAGCGGCGGAGTACAGCACAAATACAGAGGACCCGGAGCGGTATAGCACTATGAAGGAGGAATGATAAAAGCAGGCTAGAAGGGTGGCGGGGACAATGTTAAAAACTGTAATTAGTGGCTATAGACAGGTGCCCAATAAAATAGCCGGCGTCAGGACCCCCTGCTATGCGAATTGCAGCTATAAATAGCGGACCCATGCGTATAGCCACTATTTTAGCTGTTTACAGCCACTATTTGCCATTTATAGTCACTAATCACGGCTTTTAACATCGCTGCCTAAGGCGGTTAGAATATTGAGGGTCAGGGTTAGGAGGTGGGGACTAAAGTGTTTGGCGTGTGTGTGAGGGAGTCCTTAGGGTTAAGGTTAGGCACCGAGGTGGGGGGGTTAAGGTTTGGCATTGGTAAAGGGAGGGTTCAGTGGGCTTGATTCATCAAGCTGCACTGCTAAAGCAGGGCAGCTTAATGAGAGGAGCTCAAGCTCAGCGGATGCTATGCTGTGGTAGTGCAGCGTACTGCGCACTGGTAACTAATGCGTGCTCCTTGTAACTGACTGCCGCTCCACTGAACCCGCCCTGAGACCCTTCGGGTCCAGCGGCTTTCTAGGACTTGATCCGGTGCTTTGATTGGCCCAATCACATCCTATAAAGCCTTTGGACCTGCCGGGGCTCAGGGCGGGTTTAGTGGAGCCACCATCAGTTACAAGGGTAGCGCGTATGTTTCCAGTGCACACTACACTGCACTACCGCAGCATAGCATGCGCTGAGCTCACGGACCGGTTCACTCATTATAATGCTCTGTGCCCACTATTGGTAGCTGTAATTTACATAGTGGGCGCCCATTTGTGTCGCGTTATATTTAGCTGTTTCGTATCACTTTGGTAGCGGTGACTTGTTTTTCTTTTAGATTTTGCATTTGTAGGCCGTAGGCATTCATTAGGGTGTTTTTTATTTATTTTTTCGTATAGAGTAAGATATGTAAAATTAGAAATTAGTTTGTAATACATTGATGACAACAGTGTAACGTACCTCTTTTCTTTTTTTTTTTTCCTTTGTCACAGCTGAACACAAGTAAGCTTTAATAAGATATTGTACAATCTAATAACTCATTATATCGAGCCCAAATGTTAAACTTCTCAGTAAATCCCAGCGGCAAGACACTTATTGTCAGTTTGCTCTACGATAAGCCTTTTGGCGAATTCCTAGGCGGACACCGAGCAAGCCACACTCCGGGGCAGCTTTAATTAAAATTTATACGTTTATGACAGTTGTATTGAACGGCAATAATTGAACCAGGAAATGTCATCAGTTAATTAAAAGCACACATCTAAGGGACGTAATTAAAACTTTAGATTTAGTCGAGAAAGTTCTTGAGCAAACCAAATTAATAAGATTTCATCAGTAATGAGCAGGCAGCATTATTAAAGCCCCTGAAATGAGTTTTGCATTCACCAAATGCTGAGGAGGGGGAAGTAAGCTTTACATACAAAATTATGGAAGACTTTAATAACTTCATCGATTTTTTTTTTTTTTTTTTTAGAATCATCATCAGCTTTTCAAAGGAAAATTGTTAAATAATTACGTAACAGGCAAAGTAGTTACCAGCAAGGAAGAAGTGTAGAAACGCATAAATAAATAAACACAATTTATTTTTCCGCTGAAGACCAGCCCCAAATATAATGGGTTTTTTTTGTAAGTTATGTTGGTCTGTTGGATACAATGCCAGATTTTTATTTTTAGTGCCCCTAGATGAAGCAGGGCTTTTTGATGCTTGCTTCACACCAAGTAGCGGGCGAAGCTTGGCACGGCTATAGCAGTAATGCTATAGTCAGCAGCGCCCCGCGAACTGGTAATTTTGGGGATCTGGCAATTGCCGGACCCTGAATTACTTCTTCCCCCTCGGAAAGGGAATAGTATTTAACCCCCCCCCCCCCCCCACACACACACACACACACACACATTTGTGGCAGCAGGGTGAGCTGCAGTGTTGCTCTCTACAGCCTCGTGATCATGGGTAACCCGTGATCACGAGCTGTTTTTCCTGATCACAAGGTCGTATTTCTGAATTCGTGAATGCCTCTCAATCACGGATTCAGTACAGAATGCATTCGTGATCGTGGTCCAAATCCTGCTCGTGATCACAAATTTAGCCGTGATCGCGGCCGTGATTGTAACCTGAAAACCCGACGACTTTAGCGGTTAATAGCAAAGCCCCCTTACATGCTAGAAACACCACATTTGCAGGATATGTTAAGTAGAACAGTGAGAACAAGGGGAAAATGTTTTTTCAAAAAGACCTTATAGTTTTTGAGAAAATCAATTTTTAAAGTTTCAAAGGAAAATAGTATACATTTAAATGCGGTAAATGACAGTTAATGTATTTACCGCATTTACATGTATACTTTTTTCCTTTGAAACTTTAAAATCAATTTTCCCCTTGTTTCCACTGTTGTACTTAAAGAGACTCTGTAACAAATTTTTCAGCCTTAGTTCTTCTATCCTATAAGTTCATATGCCTGTTCTAATCTGCTCTGGCTTACTGCAGTCTTTCCTAACTGCACTGTCTCTGTAATAAATCAATGTATCTTTCCTCTGTCCTGTTTGTCGGGCTAAAGCTTGATTGTGTGGAATGTGCAGGGCTGCTTGTGATTGGTAGAAGTGATACACACCCTCTGCAGGCCCCCTGCATACTCTGAATGACTCACACACTATGCTTAGCTGAGCCTATTAGAAGCTGGTTAGTTTGTTTGTAAACACTGCCTAAAACTGTTAATTACAAGCCAGGATTGCAGCAGAGAGTGGCAGAAACAGCACAGAGGGGCACAGGAGAAAATAATGAATAGAATGGTATGCTTTTTATTGTAAGAATATTAGAGTACAGATTCTCTTTAACATATTGTGCAAATTTGGTGTTTCTAGCATGTAAGGGGGCTTTGCTATTAACTGCTAAAGTCGGTGGGTTTTTAATCACAAATACTTTTTTCATTTGAAACTTTAAAATTGATTTTGTCAAAAACTATTAAGTCTTTTTGAAAAAGAAAAAAAAAATTAAGTTGTAGCCACTGATCACCTTTATAGTCCATGCAATTTTGGTGATTGTAGCATGATCACAAATTCTACATGTAATCATGGCTAAACTCCTTCCCAGAAATCCAGCCCTGGCTTGACCCTATAAGGATAGGGACCCACTTGAGTGATGGCCAGTTTTTCCAAAAAGCACTTTGCTGAAGAAAGTGATGGCAGGTTAACCCAAATTGCAATTGTGTGTCCTGCAGCATTTTTGGAGCGATTGTGCATGTAAAAAAAAAAATAGGAGCAATGCAAAATTTCTTTGTAACTGCTTGCAATGACTTTGTTTAATATAATTGCTGCATCTCCCAATGTCTGGCTCCTGGCTTTTAGCACTGTCCGCAGCACAAGAGGTCATCCGCACTTCTGATTGTATATGGAGAAGCACCTATGACCTCTTGTGCTAGGGGGCAGGGCTATGCACCAGAAGCCAGCAGGAATGAACCTCGGGAGGCCCGGTAAGTGTATTAAAGTTTATTTCCCCAGATTCTTACAAAAAAAAAACCTCAAATCGTAATTGCAGTACAGCAGATTGTTCAGCAAGGTGTAGTGTCCTCTTTTAGATCCTTTTTGGGGTATTAAGGTCCTTTAACACTTGGCCTTGCTTCTCAAAAATGTGTCGCTTTGCAGAAGCAATGGTAGTTCTATGGGGCTATCACGCTGATCAGCAATTTACACCTTCTGGGAGTGAAAAAGCAGCTGCTAGTTGCAAATGATCTAAGAATTTTACTTTTTTTCAGGTATTTTGTGTTTTATTTTTTCATAAATTATGCGAAAGTTTGGGCAACCTTGTTAAAGGGATACTGTAGTGGGGTCAGGGGAAAATGAGTTGAAGTTACCCGGGGCTTCTAATGGTCCCCCGCAGGCACCCTGTGACCGCGCATCCACTCACCGATGCTCCGGCCCCACCTCCGGTTCACTTCTGGAATTTCAGACTTTAAAGTCTGAAAACCACTGCGCCTGCGTTGCCGTGTCCACGCTTCCCCTGATGTCATCAGGAGTGCACGGCGCAGGCACAGACCATACTGGGCCTGCACAGTATGCTCCTGGTGCCATCAGCGGGAGTGAGGACACGGCAATGCAGGCGCAGTGGTTTTCAGACTTTAAAGTCTGAAATTCCAGAAGTGAACCAGAGGCGGGGCGGAAGCATTGGGGAGTGGCTGCGTGGTCACAGGATGCCTGCGGGGGACCATTAGAAGCCCCAGGTAACTTCAACTCATTTTCCCCTGACCCCCCTACAGTGTCCCTTTAATTGTCATGATTTTTCTGTATAAATAGTTGGTTGTTACGATAAAAAATGTCAGTTAAATATATCATATAGGAGACACACAGTGATATTTGAGACGTGAAATTAAGTTTATTGGATTTACAGAAAATGTGCAATAATTGTTTAAATAAAATTAGACAGGTGCATAAATTTGAGCACCACAAAAAAAAATGAAATCAATATTTAGTAGATCCTCCTTTTGCAGAAATTACAGCCTCTAAACGCTTCCTGTAGGTTCTAATGAGAGTCTGGATTCTGGATGAAGGTATTTTGGCCCATTCCTCTTTACAAAACATCTCTAGTTCATTCAGGTTTGATGGCTTCCGAGCATGGACAGCTCGCTATAACTCACTCCACAGATTTTTTATTATATTCCGGTCTGGGGACTTAGATGGCCATTCCAGAAACGTTGTACTTGTTCCTCTGAATGCATGCTTTGGTGGATTTTGAGCAATGTTTAGGGTTGTTGTCTTGTTGGGAGATTCAGCCCCAGCGCAGCTTCAGCTTTGTCACTGATTCCTGGACATTGGTCTCCAGAATCTGCTGATACTGAGTGGAATCTATGCATCCCTCAACTTTGAAAAGATTCCCAGTCCCTGCACTGGCCACCCAGCCCCACAGCATGATGGAACCACCACCATATTTTACTGTAGGTAGCAGGTACTGTCATCAGTTAATTAAAAGCACACATCTAAGGGACGTAATTAAAACTTTAGATTTAGTCGAGAAAGTTCTTGAGCAAACCAAATTAATAAGATTTCATCAGTAATGAGCAGGTATGTTTTTCCTCCATGCATAATGCCCCTTGTTATGCCAAAATAACTCAATTTTAGTTTCATCGGTCCACAGCACCTTATTCTAAAATGAAGCTGGCTTTTCCAAATGTGCTTTAGCATACCTCAAGCAGCTCTGTTTGTGCTGTGGGCGGAGAATAGGCTTCCTCTGCATCACTCTGGCATACAGCATCTCCTTGTGTGAAGTGCGCCGAATGGTTGAACGATGCACAGTGACTCCATCTGCAGAAAGATGATGTTGTAGGTCTTTGGTGCTGGTCTGTGGGTTGACTCTGACTGTTCTCACCATTCATTGCTTCTGTTTATCCGAGATTTTTCTTGGTCTGCCACTTTGAGCCTTAACTTAAAGTGAGCATGTGGTCTTCTATTTCCTCAATATGTTCCTAACTGTGGAAACAGACAGCTGAAATCTCTGAGACAGCTTTCTGTATCCTTCCCCTAATCCATGATGGTGAACAATCTTTGTTTTCAGGTCATTTATGAGTTGTTTTGAGACCCCCATATTGTTACTCTTCAGAGAAAATTAAAAGAGGAGGGAAACTTACAAGTGACACCTTTAAATACTCTTTCTCATAATTCTATTCACCTGTGTATGTAGGTCAATGATCACTGAGCTTACCAAGCCAATTTGAGTTTCAATAATTCGTTCTAGAGGTTTTGGAATCAATAAAATGACAACAGTGCCAAAATTTATGCACCTGCCTATTTTTTTTTTAAACAATTATTGCACACTTTCTGTAAATCCAATAAATTTCATTTCACTTCTCAAATATCACTGAGTGTGTCTCCTATATGATATATTTAACTGACATTTTTTATCGTAACAACCAACGATTTATACAGGAAAATCATGACAATTAACAAAAGAAAAAGAAGGGACACTGAGAGCCCAATATAGTGTAGTAAGTTGAGTGATGGGTAAATGGAAAAGTATATGATAGATATACTCACAAGTCGGGGTTACCAATTAGGCAACCACTGTGTAGGCAGGTGAGGAGATTAGGCCTGTCCTCACTCAGGATTAAGATGTCGCTCTCTGTAGATTAGAAGAAAAAAGGGAATTCAACCCCTCCACCAGGGGTTGATGCTGATATTGTAAGGAAAACCGAGGCGTCAGCAGAATAAAATATATCTAAAAACTTTATAATTCCTCGGGAGGCGGTGGTGGACTCATCTCCACGAAGCAGACATGATACTGTCGGTTTTAGTACGAACAAACTTATTTATCCCTCCTGGCGGTATAAAAAATTCCGCCAGGAGGCAGCGCAGCAGTTTTTTTTTTTTTTTTTAAATCATGTAGCGAGCCCAGGGCTCGCTACATCATAGCCGCATCCCCTTCCCGCTTCCATCAGAAAAATCCCCTTCAAAGAACGGGATTTCCTGGAGGGCTTCCCCCGTCGCCATGGCAACGGGGCGGGATGACGTCACCGACGTCGGCGACGTCGTGACGTCATTGGGAGTCCCGATCCACCCCTCGGCGCTGCCTGGCACTGATTGGCCAGGCAGCGCACGGGGTCTGGGGGAGGGGCCGCGTGCTGTGATGGATAGCGGCGATCGAGCGCGGGGCGGCGGCGATTGGTGTGCTGACGCAGCTAGCAAAGTGCTAGCTGCGTCCAGCAAAAAAAAAAAATTAAGTAAATCGGCCCAGCAGGGCCTGAGAAAACCTCCTGTGCGGCTTACCCCGAACTACGTTGGGGTACGGGGTTACCGCCAGGAAGGTTAAATACTCCCAACATACAGCATCATGTCTGCTTCGGGTAGATGAGTCAATCACCGCCTCCCGAGGAATTTTCAAGTTTTTAGATATATCTTATTCTGTTGGTGCCTCTGTTCTCCTTACAATGACAATTAACAAGGTTTCCCAAACTTTCGCATCCCACTGTGTATGTATGTATATATATATATATATATATATATATATATATATATAGTTACTAAACAATTCTGCATTCTTATTCGAAAATAGTGTTCTGTTAATGCCATGTCAATAATATCTGTGCCTAAACAGCAGCTTCAGTAGCGTCACGTGAATTGCAATTGGGGAGATTCTCTCCATTTCATCTTCGTAGAGAGTTTGCGTCTTGAAAATGTCCATCCTTACCTAGCTGTGCTGCAACAATTGGTGTCTATTACATTTTACAGCTAGTTGAGTGGCTGGTGACCCAGATAACGAAATATGCAGCGCTTGAAAATCTGTCATTACGGTTTAGACTCAGAACCGTTTTTCCCCCCTCCTTCTTCCTCCGTTAATATAATTGTGAAAAGGTCACAGAGTATTATTCAGCGCTTAGAGAACTTCTACTTCCCTCCATTCAGCCCCGGAATCTCATAAAGTGGGATGTTTTGCTACAACAAGCACACAGTAATTTGTGTAAAAAGAAAAAAAAGACCAAATTAAATGTAAAGAAATATTATTGCGGGCCTTTATGTGCAGCAGATCCCTGCAGAATAAGGTAGATTGTGTTTGGATGGTTGGGGAAGCAGTTACCGCTCCATACAGGCTTGAACTATGAGAACCAAAGTGTATTAAAGGATAAGTACAGCTATACAAAAGTAAATCCCAGTAAATGAATCTGTGCACAGCGGAACAAAATGCAATAGACGCATCCTCCCTTCTCTGTAAGGTTCCTTGTTCTCCAGTCTGTATTGTCTCCACCAGTGCTGGTCGTAATGGAGAAAGCTACGCTTACGGATCATTACGCGTAATTTTACGCTATTACGCATTACGAAATTACGCTTACGGCATAGACAGTCAGTTTCGGTACATGTCTATAATTACGCATAGCACTTACGCAATTACGCGTAAGTATTCCGTAATTCAGGTTATTACGTTATAGGTTTACGCGTAAAATCCTACTAGCAATTAATGCGTAAGGTCATGCTGCCAAGCGGAAAAGTTGACGCATGGATCAATGTTAGGTAGCCGCCGACTTTAAGGGTTAATAGCAAAGCCCCCTTAAGTGCTAAGAGCCTCAAATTTGGAGAATATATTAAGGAGATCAGAAGGAATAAGAGGAAAAAAAATTTTTTCAAAAAGACCTTATAGTTTTTGAGAAAATCGATGTTAAAATTTCAAAGGAAAAATATATACATTTAAAAACCCGCCGACTTTAACGGTTAATAGCAAAGCCTGCTTAAAATTTAGGAACACCAAATTCACAGGGTATATTAAGGGGATCAGTGGGAATAAGAGGAAAAAATTTTTTTTCAAAAAGACCTTATAGTTTTTGAGAAAATCGATTTTTAAGTTTCAAGGGCGAAAATGTCTTTTAAATGCGGAAAATGTCAGTTTTTTTTGCACAGGTAACAATAGTGTTTTATTTTCATAGATTCCCCCAAGTGGGAAGAGTTTTACTTACTTCGTTCTGAGTGTGGGAAATATAAAAAAAAATGACGTGGGGTCCCCCCTCCCAGACCTTTTTAACCCCTTGTCCCCCATGCAGACTGGGATAGCCAGAATGCGGAGCACCGGCCGCGTGGGGCTCCGCACCCTGACTATACCAGCCCGCATGGTCCATGGATTGGGGGGTCTCGGAAGGGGAGGGGCAGCCAAGCTTTCCCCTCCCCCTCCGAGCCCTTGTCCAATCCAAGGACAAGGGGCTCTTCTCCACCTCCGATGGGCGGTGGAGGTGGAGGCCGCGATTTCCTGGGGAGGGGTTCATGGTGGCATCTGGGAGTCCCCTTTAAAAAGGGGTCCCCCAGATGCCCACCCCCCTCCCAGGAGAAATGAGTATAGAGGTACTTGTAGTACCCCTTACACATTTCCTTTAAGAGTTAAAAGTAAATAAACACACAAACACATAGAAAAAGTATTTTAATTGAACAAAAAACATAACCACGAAAAAAGTCCTTTAATATTCTTAATTAACCAATAATACTTACCTGTCCCTTTAAAAGCCAGTTCCCACGCAATATCCTCGGAAATATACTAATCAGTTACAATGTAACAAAGTTATTACAATGTAACAACTTTGTTACTTTGTAACACCACCGCACCCGACGTCACTCGCCGCTCACCCGCCGGCCACCGCATACACGCTAGTCCCCGCCGGCTCCCGCCGTCCACTCCGCCCACACCTGTCACTCATATACATGCTGGCACCCATGGGTGCCAGCATGTATATAGGTGACATGTGGGAGAGGCGGGGAGGGCAGCGGAGCCGGCGGGGACTTAGCGTCCCTTCACCCGACAGAGCTCTGAGCTATATTAGCTCAGAGCTCTCGAAAGCATCTTTGTATTTGGGCTCCAAGGAGCCCCATTGGTCCTTAGCAGACCAATGGGGTTCCTTCAAATCATATAGCTCAGAGCTCTGTCGGTCCGTGCAGCGCAGACGTGGTGGCGGCGGCGGCGGTGAGTGACGTCGGGTGCGGCGTAGTTACAATGTAACAAAGTTGTTACATTGTAATAACTTTGTTACATTGTAACTGATTAGTATATTTCCGAGGATATTGCGTGGGAACTGGCTTTTAAAGGGACAGGTAAGTATTAATGGTTAATTAAGAATATTAAAGGACTTTTTTCGTGGTTATGTTTTTTGTTCAATTAAAATACTTTTTCTATGTGTTTGTGTGTTTATTTACTTTTAACTCTTAAAGGAAATGGGTAAGGGGTACTACAAGTACCTCTATACTCATTTCTCCTGGGAGGGGGGTGGGCATCTGGGGGACCCCTTTTTAAAGGGGACTCCCAGATGCCACCATGAACCCCTCCCCAGGAAATCGCGGCCTCCACCTCCACCGCCCATCGGAGGTGGAGAAGAGCCCCTTGTCCTTGGATTGGACAAGGGCTCGGAGGGGGAGGGGAAAGCTTGGCTGCCCCTCCCCTTCCGAGACCCCCCAATCCATGGACCATGCGGGCTGGTATAGTCAGGGTGCGGAGCCCCACGCGGCCGGTGCTCCGCATTCTGGCTATCCCAGTCTGCATGGGGGACAAGGGGTTAAAGAGGTCTGGGAGGGGGGACCCCACGTCGTTTTTTTTTTATATTTCCCACACTCAGAACGAAGTAAGTAAAACTCTTCCCACTTGGGGGAATCTATGAAAATAAAACACTATTGTTACCTGTGCAAAAAAAACTGACATTTTCCGCATTTAAAAGACATTTTCGCCCTTGAAACTTAAAAATCGATTTTCTCAAAAACTATAAGGTCTTTTTGAAAAAAAAAATTTTCCTCTTATTCCCACTGATCCCCTTAATATACCCTGTGAATTTGGTGTTCCTAAATTTTAAGCAGGCTTTGCTATTAACCGTTAAAGTCGGCGGGTTTTTAAATGTATATATTTTTCCTTTGAAACTTTAACATCGATTTTCTCAAAAACTATAAGGTCTTTTTGAAAAAAAAAAATTTCCTCTTATTCCTTCTGATCTCCTTAATATATTCTCCAAATTTGAGGCTCTTAGCACTTAAGGGGGCTTTGCTATTAACCCTTAAAGTCGGCGGCTTTTTTATATTATACGGGAGCGTAATATTACGCGATTACGGCAGACTGTGTAATTTCAATGGGAGTTTACTGTCTTACGCGTAATTTGTTACGCGTAAAACGTAACCCTATGGTCTACGCGTAATTAATTACGCGTAATACCGTAACCTTACACGTAACGCTTACGGTGCATTTGTAGTGAATTACGATGCGTAATTACGCTAATGCGTAATTTCGGCCCAGCACTGGTCTCCACAGAGTATTCAAAGGCCATAAAAAAGTATTCCTCACTCTGACACTCCCTTACTGTATGATTATGGCAACCTTTAGGGAACCTGCAGAAAATACGCCTATTAAGTGAAAAGCTTTCACAAACATAAATGAGTTATAATACCACTTGGCTGATGGTGTGCTTTTATTTTATCTCTTGTAAAGATTGCTAGATTGAAACATTGTTGGCTTCTGAATCTGGTCACAGAAAGTGGGAATGTGTGCTGCCTCTGCATTTGATTTGCTTAGTAAATGTAAAAGTAAATGCAAAGAAAAAAAGAAATAACAATCACTTATATTGTTGCATGTTTTTACTTCACTTGGGGGGGTTACTAGGCCCCTTTCTGACACAGGTTTGTAACAGACGTGACTTCAAAACCTAGAATCTGCTGTGACCATCAAAGCATATTAAACTTTTTGGCACCACACCGGAATTATCTTGAAGCATAAAGCCGTTCTGCGGCACTGGGGACAAGTTCTCCCATCTTTGCTTCTCAGCCTATGCGGTCATGTGATCTTCCGATCACATGACTTTGGGCTAAACCAAAATGGATATAACAAGTCCTGTGCTATCTATTCTGCCATCTAGTGGGTGAACGTTGTATTCAAATTGCCCTATACGCTGATTACAATTTTGCTTTTTTATATACTACAGTCCAATACTATAACATTACTGCTCCAGGGGCGTAAATATTTGTCTATGCAAGTTAATGAGAAGCAAATAAGTGGTGAAAATTGCTCTGGTTCTGAAGTGACTAAAATATCAAATCAAGTGCCACGCTATGTTCAGAACCAGAAATAGAGTGCCTTAAAGAGACACTGAAGCGAAAAAAATATATGATATACTGAATTGGTTGTGTACTATGAATAATTACAAGACGTTTAGCAGCAAAGAAAATATTCTGATATTTTTATTTTCAGGTATATAGTGTTTTTTCTAACATTGCATCATTCTATGATATGTGCAGATTACACAACACTCAGCATTCAAAATGATTCTTTCAGAGCAGTCTGTGAACTAATGACCTCTCCTCTGGCAGAGAAAAAGTAAATAGTTAAATAACACTTGAGATAATAAAAGTCAGATAACAGCCCTCTCCACGACTTTGAAAGTCATAGAGCTTAATAGCTTTTTTGCATAGAGATAACAACTGGAGTTTCTTAACTCTTCCTGTACTGGAAACAATTAGACTGATGTATCTGATCTTAATGTTTTATTTCTTAGCTGTACTACACATACAAATCATAAAATCATCATTTTTTTTTCGCTTCAGTGTCTCTTTGAGGGCTCGTTTCCACTATCGTGAATCCGCATGCGTCCAACGCATGCGGATTCGCACATGGTATGCAAGTGGATGGGCCTGTTTCCACTGTTGCGTTGGTGATGTGCGTTTTTTTCAGCGGTGCAAAAATGCACAAAAGAGCCAACGATTTCGCCTGAGAGTGGAATGCATGCGAATCGCATGCAATGTATTTAATAGGGAAATCGCATGCGTTTTCCCCATGCGCATCGTACCAATGCGAATTCGCATAGGTACGATGTAAATTCACACAGGCAGTGACATGGTTAAAATCGCATATACCCTCACCTATGCGAATTCGCATGCGAATTCGCGGCAAAAAACGCATGGGGCTTCGCATCCGCATGCTATTTTATCAGCGGTGGAATCCAGGCGATTCCGCATCGCAACAGTGGAAACGAGCCCTAAAGAGAGTCTGAAGCCTCCTAAAAGGCCACTTTTTTTAGGCAGTCTTCTTAAGCATTAATGACTTAGCTGAAATGCCGCTATACCACGGCAAAACGTGGCTTTAATCACCCTGAAATCCCCGGGGCAAATTGCGGGGCTTCTTCCTGTTGGAGGCAGAGCTTTGAGCTGTAGCTATTCCTCCATTCGCGTCAATCTCCCTCAGATTTCCACCTCCTCCCGCCCCTCTCAGTCTTCTTTCACTGAGAGTGCGGGAGGAGGTGGAGATCTGTGGGAGTTTGACGCAAATGGAGGAAGAGCTGCAAGTCAAAGCTCTGCCTCCCTGGGCAGCAAAATCCATGACTTTGAAAGTCGTGGATTTTTGCCCCGGTATTTGGGGGTGATTAAAGCCTCGTTTTGCCACGGGATAGCGGCATTTCAGCTAAGCCATGAATGCTTAAGAAGACTACCTAAAAAGAGGTAATTTAGGAGGCTTCAGAGTCTCTTTAAAGGCGGGCGGAGACCCATAAAATGCGTTGCCAGTGCTATTGAAGATTATTAATTTATGTATGAATTTGTCGTCATTGAGGTAAGCCACCTCAAACCTTATTTATTTTATAGATTTTAATTCATTTTAATATCCTTTGGCACCCTTTCATCCTGCTTGTGCATTTAATACCCCCCGTCTCAGGGTAGGGTTTACCCTTTGACCTTCTCTACGAGTCCCTAGGACCCTTTTTTCCTTGAAATGTGCGAACATCTCCAGCGGAGACGCATGTAGAGGAACAGTGGTGGGATGGGGGAGGGGGTGCATTTAATGGTGTCAGTAATTATACAGATGCTTACGATGTGGCCACAATGGTATACAGTAGGTACTAACCAGCGATAAGACTTTTGTTGCTTGATATTTTCCAAAATCAGGTCGCAAAGACACATCCTCACAGTCAGTAGGGCTGTGCAGTCATCATCAGAATATGATCCTTGGCTGTAAACTGCAGTCGTCATTAGTAAGGTGTGAGAATAAGCTTGTAATCAGTTCCGACATCTGGTGAAGACCTGCAGTACAGCAGCTTGGCCACACGGAGCTTCTTCATGTACGTCAGCTGAGAAGTGCAATGATATTTGACACCCTTAGATGTGCTGTCCAACTCCTTATCTATTCGTACTGACACCTGTCACGAGCAATCTGGATCAGCTCCGATTATGTATGGTGTAGATTCTTCTTCACTCCTGCAAATCCCTCCACCAACTCCCAGAATCCCATGGGTTTCCTTTTCATGTTTCCTACCACAGGAAGAGAACTTCAGAGATCTTTTTTTAATAAATGGATTTTGAAAATGAGTTGGCAATTACATACATTATTAAAAGTTCAAAGACTTCTTATGACTCATAATATGCATGTTTCTTAAGATCTACAAGCTAATTTCTGTATGTGACACTAATCTGTAATGAACTGCCGCCTACCAACCTGCTAATCATTTTCTGCTACTACTTTTTGTATTTTGTGCTGTGGGCTTGACTGTTTGGACACATTCAGGTTAATCTGAAAAAAGCAGTAATTTTTTTTAGTTTAGTACAAACGGCTAGATTCTTCTAGGTCAACGCATGCTGTTGGCAGCAGAGAAGGGTTATCAAATTGATTGATTAACTTATTTTCTACTCAAGATCATGTGATCATGACTGACCTCTACATCCTGAGTAAGCTAAAACAGGAAGCAGAATTCAGACATGATCTTATGATTATGACTAGCCAATCAGAGAAGTTTGTTTCTCCTTAGATAATTATACAGTGCATTAGGATCATCTAAAGCCTAGGTTCTCAAAGCATGGTGTGTGCACACAGGGGTGTACTTTAGTAGGCCTCAGGGGTACTTAAGATTGTCATAATCAATCTACTATGGTAAGTTTTGACATAAAAAAATGATAAATTATATATGAATAAATCTAAATAAGTATTAGCATTTAAATTAAAGCATCAAAAAATGTTTGAAATGCATGCATTTCCCATTGTGGAGTACTCCCAACAAAAATATATGCATGGAGGAGTACTAGAAATGATGTTACCAGCAATAGGGTGTATTTGGCCAACACAGTCATTAACCTCCCTGGCGGTAACCGAGTCAGGCTCGGGGTGGAAAAAAGAAGCCAAGAGCCGTAATTCCGAGCCTGACTAGTGTTAGCCGCAGGCAGGACTGTGCAGAGCCTTAAGCGCAGTGGACGCACCTTAAGCACACTTCCCCTGGCATCCAGACGCCGGCAGCCATTCTCCTTCCTGTCCTCGGAGGCTCTGCATCACTCTGGTGAGATCTCCTTCTGTAGTCATGACGACAGCGGGCGATGTCACGACAGGGTTACAGCTCCACCCGGAAGACAGAGGAAGAACTGCAGCGCTGGATCCCAGGGACTGGAGGTGAGTAAGTGCAGGGACTGCTCCAGGCTCTCTAGCACGATGATTTTTTCCTGGTTTTAGGGTCTAAAAGCATGCAAAAAAAATAAATCCACTGCTTTTAGACACTAAAAGCCAGAAATAATCATACCGCCAGGAATGTTAATAAAAAGGTCCATGAGTTGAGAAACTCTGAGCTAGAGCAGTGTTGTCCAACTTCATGGACATAGTGGGATGTGGGTGTCAAAAACACCCTCTAGTGAAAAGATACAGGAGACAAAAGTGGGAGCCCAATGGTGTAGTATGTCAAAAACAATTGAACGTAATAAAAGTAAGACACTACTCACAAAGGTGGGTTGCAGAGGGGCAACCGACCACAGGAAGCAGGTGGAGACAACAAACCCGACTCCACTCGGGGTGGTCCCTAGGGACCTGGATGCGGTCGCTCTCCTTGGTAAAAGAAAGGGGACAGATATCCGCCGTGGTCGAAGCCACGTGTGGTCTGTACCCACCCCTCAGACGGGTGAGGTAAGGGGGTATGATTGCACAATAAGGGTATAAGAGGCGCCCTGGTGTAATAAAAGCATCTAAAAACAGTTTAAAAACGGGAAATAAATTTGAGGTGGCTTACCTCAGTGACGAAAAAATCTTGTATTTTACAAAGGTTTTTATTAGTAGCACAGGCAACGCGTTTCGCGGGTCAGAGCCCGCTTCTTCAGGCCAATAACAGTGCCAAACTAAATGACAGATTCAGCAAAGGGAGCCTCTCCCTTTGCTGAATCTGTCATTTAGTTTGGCACTGTTATTGGCCTGAGGAAGCGGGCTCTGAGAGAGGCTCCCTTTGCTGAATCTGTCATTTAGTTTGGCACGGTTATTGGCCTGAGGAAGCGGGCTCTGACCCGCGAAACGCGTTGCCTGTGCTACTAATAAAAACCTTTGTAAAATACAAAGATTTTTTCGTCACTGAGGTAAGCCACCTCAAATTTATTTCCTATTTTTAAACTGTTTTTAGATGCTTTTATTACACCAGGGCGCCTCTTATACCCTTATTGAACTTCATGGACATAGACAACCAATTTTAAGGCTACAAAAATTGTGTTCTTTTGGTACTATTAGTGGTATAGAATGTTTAGATGTTGGCTCCTCTGAAGACACACAGTGATATGATGGCAAGGATTAGACCGTAAACTCCTTTGAGGACAGTTAGTGGCATAATTTCAGGGATTAGCAGGTACCTCAGGGGCATTGCTAGCCCCAAAGATCAGTGGCACGGGCCCCAGACCTATTCTGGGGTGCCCTGGATGTCCCCCAGGCAGAGTCAGGCAGCAGTACTATCCTCCGGCTGCTTGGTCTCCATATTCTGCAGACATCTTCTCTTCCGAGCTTATCCCGATACTGTCTGAGGATGAATTAGATGCTAGGGCTCCTAGTGTCTGATTCTCAGAGAGGCACCACAACTACCAGCATACCCCAATAGAGTTGTGGAGCCTTTATGCAGAGAGCTGTGGTTCTTTTAAGGGGGCATGCTGCAGTGCCTCAATGGGAGGCCTGTGAGAGCATGTGAGGGGTCCACTAGAAGGTCAAGGAATGCTATGGGTGGACTGCCAGAAAACCTGGCAGCATGCCTGCTCACCCAGCAGAAAGCCAGACCAGCCAGCACAGAAGCCAGCTAACTCTGCCTAGTTATGTTTAAGTGACACTGTCTTTTTAAGTGATATGCTGCAATTTTACTAGGCTTCATCCAATATTTTGCTGGCCAGGCCTACTTATACAGCTGTTAAGTTCATGTAAATTTGGCTCCACTCATGACTACACCCACATTCTGGTGCATGGCCACACACATTTTTTGTGCCCAAAAAAGTGCCTCCAGATCTCTTAAGATCCTAGCAACGCCCTGCACCTTGTGTGTCAGGCTCAATGTAGCTCTCCAGATTCTGGCTCAATAGGTCCATGTGGCTTCCTTAATTCCAAGCTGATACTGATGAACTGAGGCAACAAGCCCTGGCCTTAAGGATGGTGCCAAGCAAATCATGGAACCATGCAGCAGAGCCAGCAACTTGGCCTTTAGGGCAAAAAAAGAGGTGGGCCTGGCAGAAGCCGTGAAAGGAGGATAGACAGAGCAAGCAGTGCAGTGGCCGCACTCTTTGCTCTGGCAGGCCGAGCGTGGCATGCAGACCACCAGTTGGATGGCACTAATCTAGAGTAACAGCCAATTGGAAGGCATTGTTGAAACAAGCAGTGTACAGTTAACCGTTGGGGGCCAGAACTCTGTCTACTACAGAGTCCATTGTTGCACCCATGTTAAATTAGATGTATAAATTAATGAAAGTATATTATTATAGAGTGATGTTGACTTTCCTTCTTTCCAGGTAAACCTACCTGCACTTGCGCTTTAGGATTCACTGGACCCAACTGTGGCAAAAGAGTCTGTGAAAATGTTTGTCAAAATGGAGGCACGTGCAGTGTGTCGGCTGGTAATCAAGCCCAGTGTACCTGCCAGAATGAATATACCGGGGACAGATGCCAATACCGTAAGTCCTGAAGACTTTTGTTCATAGCGATTTTTGGACTTTTAAGGTGCTGTGTTCAAGGCTACAACTTCAAATCAGTGTGCACCTTGTATGCCCCTTCCCATTTCACAAGTGTGAGGGATATGGAGGCTGTCATATTTATTTCCATCCAATGCACATTACCTGGCTGTCCTGCTGATCCTCTGCCTCTAGAGGTGGCCATACATCAGGCAATGTGGTGGCCGATCGACCATCCGATTTGATTATTATGATTTAATCGGATGAAAATCGGTGTCACCGAGTGCATGCCCAACCAACAATGCGACCAATTTCGGTCTCGAAATTGGTTGCATAGCTGATCGCTTATGCTGCAAGATATTGGGCCGACTTGCTCAATCTGCTGCACGGCGGTAACAACATGCAATTTCGCAATGATTGTTGAAATAAATGTCCCCCCCCCCCCCCCCCCGGTGCCCCACGCGTCCACTGTCTCCGCAGGCTCCGGGTGCATTTCACTCGCCATACACACGCTCCCCACATGGTTTCCTAGTAAGGGGCATGCGTGTGACGTCAGGCGTCATACACGTGGCCACTACACTAGGCAACCAGCAGGCGTGCTTGTATGATGAGCAAAGTGTGCCCAGAGACTAGCGGAGGCGGCGGAAAGGTAATGTATATCTTGCACTGGGCACAGGGGAACATTTTTCATTAGAGGACAGCGCCGGGGCGGCGAGATGGACAGATGCGGCACACAAGGCCGATTCCCAAGAAATGTCATGCTGAAATTGATCGGGAATATGCCTGTGGTGTATGGGCAGCTGACATATCTCTCTCTTATCATATTCAATTAGATTTGAGAGATTTGTCTCCTGGTCAAATCTGCCCATACATCGCTAGATGTATGGCTACCTTAATCCTTTTAGCCATAGACCTTAAACAAGCATGTAGATCAGATGTTTTGGACTGCAGTCTGATTGGAGTAACTGCATGTTTGTGTCAGGTGCGTGATTCACACACTACTGATGCCAAAGCGATTAGCAGGATTGTTGTATTGTTGAAGACACAGATGTTGAACTCCAATCTCGAAGGCCATATCCATGCCAGTGTGTATGATGGAAATGTATTCTGCTTGATAAACCACACCTTTCCTGATTTAGTTTCATCAATTTACTTGAGCTGTGCCAAAAATGTGTGAAGACATCAGCCTTCGAGGACCAGAGTTCAACATCCCTTGTTTTAAAGGAAATAAATATGGCAGCTTCCATATTCCTCTCAGTTCAGGTTTACTTTAGTTGACTTTTTTATGAACTTTAACTAGGGCTTATTTTTGGCCTTTATTTTAAGCATCCTTGAAAAGTCATGGTAGGGCTTATTTTCGAGTGTAGGTCTTATTTTCAGGGAAACTTTCAAATGCAAGACACCTGCTGTTTTTGACTTCCAGTACTTGTGCAGACTACAAGAGTTCTGGATGCCAAACTTTCAATTAGTTCCTGAGTCGCTGACACATGAATAGTGTGCAAATGAGGTAGACATCCAATTAGCATTTCCTTTTAAAGTTATAAAAGTGTCAGCCTTTGTATGCTTTTCACATCAGCTTCCCTTTAATAATACTTTCCATAGACCCTGGCAATCTCCATCCCGCCATTCTGAGGAGAAAACGTCAGGATTAGAGACATGCTTGTGAAGTTCACAAAGTAGTTTATACCAAAAAAAAAATTAAAAAGAAAACATACACTCAAGCCTCTCTTCCACAAGCAGCTAAAGGGAATGAATTCAGCCTGTCAGTTGTGCCCATTCACTGGTCAGGCACTTGGTAGGGCTTGGTGAAGGTGGTGGATAGATGCCCCCCGTGATGTTGCATCTTAGCAAAGGAGTTGCCATTCTCAAATGTGACAACATGAGACTTTTTTGCCCACCAGGTAACGTCACCATGTGTGAAACATAACACGCGGTGTTACCAAATGCTGCCATTTGGCTGCATGTAATTGCAGTCAGATAGTGCCAAGGCCAGATTTATACTGTTTCCGCCCATAGGCCATGTATGTTGGGGCTCTCCTTCCAACCTCTTATTTCACGTGCAGCCCCCTTCCATGTGTTATATCTACCGGTATGTTCTGCAGCCTCTCTCTCATGTACAGCTTCCTTGGATATAAGCGTCTTTTTTCATGTGTTGCTCTCCATTTGCAGCCAACTATTTCAGTTGTAGTAACCCCTTTTTCATGTCCAGGTGCCCCTTTGGGCTGCATCCACCCAAGACCTCACCAGAAATCCCGCCCTGGATGAGGCTTGTGCCCTGTAGCTGGGTGGGAACAAGGATGCAGTTCAGATTCCTGTGGAAAAAAGATAGTAGAGTGTGTTCTACTATTGGTTGCATCAGCAGTCCGCCCCATGTTTTGGCCAGCCAGAGCCCAAAGTGGCCATCTTCAGGTTCTAGCCGTAACACATAAAACATAAAATGTTGTGAGACCTCTTGTCTGTGCATTGTCTGGTGATGGTTCAGGTTACACAATGGTATGGATTCAGCACAATATAGTAGTAAGAGGCATGAGCTTTGCTGTCAGGGCTGGATTTATCACAAGGCACTGTAGGCACGTGCCTACAGGCGCCTGATGATGGAAAGGTGGCTTACTCCCCTCCCCCAGTGCCTCCCTCCTTCCCTGTGCTGAGTCCCGAGCAAAGAGTAAATGAGAGGTTAATCACCCGGGTCTCTGCATTCTACTGAAAAGATCTCCCTTAAGTCTGGGACACCTCTAGCTACCTATTACTTAAAGAGAACCGGAGATGAAGCACCTTCATGTAATTTACCATATATATCAATGGGAACATGACAGTAAATGCCTACCCTGCTCTCTGTTTCATTCTTCACTGGTTAGTCTGCCTGTTATCAGCTCTGATAAAATCCCTGACTGAGCATTCAGTCTAGCTTTGCCCTGGGATGATTATAGCTGAGAAAGAGAGAAAAACTTGCGCACAGACAATTTTAACACTGGCCCTTTAAAATGCACTCGGTGCTGCTCTCATAGACTGGATGGTGCCAGTGACTGAAAAACACAAAGGGTGGGGAGACAAGAGAGCGCTCCGTAGTGCATTAAATGGGGTTTACTGGATTAATAAAAAATATAAATCATCACACTCACATTTGGTAAAATCATGCGTGTCTGTGCCTTTTGCTCGTCCTGCGGGTCGCCTCGTACCATAAGTAGCCAGGCTACTGTGAGTGTGATGATTTATATTTTTGATTAATCCAGTAAACCCCTTTTGATGATTATAGCTGAGCCAGTCTTCTGTGAGGTCTTTTCAAGCCCAAGTCTGCCCCCTCCTGGCTCTGCTTCACAGGAAAGCAGATCCACAAGGGAGCAGACTTGGGCTTGAAAAGACATCACAGAAGACTGACTCAGCTATAATCATTATGGGGCAAAGCTAGACTGAATGCTCAGTCAGGGATTTTATCAGAGCTGATAACAGGCAGACTAACCAGTGAAAAAATGAAACAGAGAGCAGGGTAGGCGTTTACTGTCATGTTCCCATTGATATATATGGTAAAATACATGAGGGTGCTTCATCTCTGGTTCTCTTTAAGAGGGCACCTCTAGCTACTTAATACTGAGGGTACCTCTGGCTACCTAATACTAAGGGACATCTGTAGCTACCTATGACAGGCAAGGGAAGTAAGGGAGAAGTGACAGCTGGGCCAGCCAGCACACTTGCGCTGTGGTTCGGTAGGGGTTTGTAGGTTCATGGAGGGGGAAGTCTAAGGACCCAGGGCATCTGTGCTTATAGGCTTCTGTGATGTAAATCCGGGCCTGTTTGCAGTAGTAGTGTTGGGTGTCATGTCACTTTAATTTCCAACATTCAGAAATATTTTCTGACATTCTAAACACGCTGCTGATGCTGAACCATGCGGCTTCAGTATAACGTCCAGGAAGCTCAGGCACACATGTGGTGCTTATGATTTTTTGATATTCGTTATATGAAATGCATTGAGCGGTGAGACACCACAGTTCCATAAGTTCAGGCCATTGTGGAGAACCATAGGAAGCCCACCTAATAGATAAGTCATGGAGTCCTACACTAGTGAAGCAATCACTGCTCTTAGCAGAACTCAGGGTTATTATTTTTACACAGTACGGCTACATAGATGCTGCTACTCTCTCTTTCTGGAAAGGTCATAGGTAATCTACGTATCTTTCATCGCCTTCCTATCCCACCTACAGGAGTCCTTCTACCAAACTGTGACTTCTTCTTCTTTGTATAACCAAACTGCACAAAGAGGCATGGGAAGGCCTTTATTGTGATAAATGAATTGGTCAATGGCTTTACATTATGCAACATTACAAGAAAAGGCATAATAAGTGCATGAAAAGATTAAGTATAGAATTTAGTTCAAAGCTTAGTTCTGAAAGAGTTGAGTAGAGATATTGTTCTCTTACAAATCCAACAATGCATTTTACATTTGGAAGAACCAACACTAAAAAGAAAATGCAAAAATATAGAGTTGACACTGTTGGCAGTCATCGCTACAGCACCTTAATACAACACCTTAATGTAGAGAAATATAGGTGAGATTATCCTATTTAAAGGAAGGGGGCAAGGGAGACACAGAAAGCCCAATATAGTGTAGTATGCACTGGTAGTTAATGTACCTGTATATTACAAGAGTACTTGTACAATGTACAATAAGCATACTCACAAACCAGGGTTACCTCATAGGCTACCACTGTAAGGGCAGGTGAGGAGATTAGACCTGCCCCCACTCAGGATTAAGATGTTGCTCTCTGTAGATAGGAAGAAAGGGGGTATGTCACCCCTCTACCCCGGGTGGACACAAGTATTGTATGTAGTAAACAGAGGCGCCAAAAGAATAAAAATAGGCTAAAATTGTTAAAAATTATATGGAAGGCAGTGGTGGACTAAAACAAAAAACGGTCAGCGATGCACAGAGGCCCCTGGTACATCGCTGACCGTTTTCTGTTTTACACTCCTTATTGCCTGAAGAAGCAGGATTATACCTGTGAAATGTGTTGCAACACTGTGTGGCGTATCTAATAAATTTATGTCATTTTGAAATTGACAGTTTATGTGTCTGCTTTAAAGGGACTCCGAGCTCAGAAAAAAAAGGAAAGTTGTACTCACCAGGGGCTTTTTCCAGCCCAGTGCTGGTCGGGAGGTCCCACGCCGGCGTCCTGGCTCCTCTCCTTCTCCCCACTCCGGAATGGCTGGCAGGCCGCAGCCCGGGGGACACTCTCCCGAGTGTCGGGCTGCTTCTTCCGCATATGACGCGGATTACGTCACACGCCGGCCGCCTCGCGTCATCACGGCGGCCGGCGTGAAAGTACTGCGCATGCGCGCTTTGTTCGCGCATGCGCAGTACTTTCACGCCGGCCGCCGTGATGACGCGAGGCGGCCGGCGTGTGACGTAATCCGCGTCATATGCGGAAGAAGCAGCCCGACACTCGGGAGAGTGTCGCCCGGGCTGCGGCCTGCCAGCCATTCCGGAGCGGGGAGAAGGAGAGGAGCCAGGACGCCGGCGTGGGACCTCCCGACCAGCACTGGGCTGGAAAAAGCCCCTGGTGAGTACAACTTTCCTTTTTTTTCTGAGCTCGGAGTCCCTTTAAGGAGGTAAGTCCACCACTGCTTTCCACGCAATTTTTATTCTTTGTGTGCCTCTGTTTACTGCATACAGTACCCTATTTAAAAGACCACTACTACAAAAAATGGTCAAATTTAAAGCAAATCTTAACTCAGAACGTCCTCTCTGCTCTTAAAGGAAAAAAAAAAAGCATAATAACCTTAAAAAAAACCTTTATTTGTTACAGCTTACAGTACTTACAGAACAATAAATCTGCAGTGTATCTACGTCCTGCTTTCATGGAAGCAGATGAAGGGTTAACATCCTGTGTTTACATATTAATTGTGTCTGCAGAGGACTGACACATTTCTTTGTTGACACAAATTACACATGTGATTACTTGAAGATGAGGGGGAATTAGACTTCTCTCTAAAAACACACAGGGTGAATTTCCCTTTGTTTTCCTTTTGTCCTGTGCAAAAATTCAGGTCCACTTAAAAAAAAAAGGGTACAAAAAGTACATTTCTCCCAGATCGAAGTACAGTATGCAATACTTTTCTTTTATGTACCTGTTTCTCACAGTAAGCAATACAAATTTGACAGATTTGAAAGGTTTTGGACTAGTCCATCTCCGCATGGGGCATTCTCAGGGTTTTCTTTATTTTCAAAAGCACTTGCTGAATGGCAGTTGCTCGGTCCAACTGTCAAAATACTGTGCAAATGAGCAGGTGACATCTTTGTTTAGAACCTTTCTACAGAGTGATTTTGTTAAGAAAATAGGAGGTACTGAGAGTCTTCCATGAGGAGATAGACTAAGCTCAGATGTCTTGTGTCTGTGCACTAGCATGGAGCCGAGTGAAGGATCTGTGTTACTACATGTGCACAAGCCATCTACGTATGTGCAGTGCAGGTGAGCTCTGTGTAACTTGGGATTTCAGCACTGGAATGGAGGGGCGTAGGTATTGTCACGTTGCCAGCGAGTTGGGAACCAGGAGAGCCAAATGACGGCTCTTCCTGTTGACGCAAAACTCAACGACAGCGTTAAATACTATTCCCCCTCTGAGTTGTCGCAACTCGGAAGGAGATGTAATTTGGGATCTGGCAACTCCTAGAGCCCCGAATTACCCTTATGCACCCCACGCAGCATTACATTGCTGCTATGGGCACCTGGTGGTGAGCTCCGTGTGCCAAGGGATGACAAAGGATCATGAGACTTCCCTCTGGACAAGTACTGTATATACTTGAGTATAAGTCTAGAAATTTAGGTCAGATTCACTTCATAAAAGTATAAGGGTCGACTTATACACGAGTCACGGGCAACACTGAGCACACTGAGTAATGTCTGTGCTAAAAGTAACATTACCATTTGCAGCAATTTACCCTGTGGTAAGTGATACTTTTAGAAAAGGAAATGCCAAGAAAACACAGGTCTGAAAGTCCTGGCCACAACAATTAACAAGGAAAGGGCAGGGAAGGGAATTGAATAATTGCTACACCTGGAGGCCTGAAGGAGTTACTGGCTGCATTTACGGGCAGGAGGGGCTAATGGCTGCAATACTGTATGCAGTGCAGTCATTAACCCCTCCTGAGCCCAAAGTGCAGCCATTAACTTTGCTGGGTAGACTTATACTTGAGTCAATAAAAAAATCCAGCTTAAGAGGGTTGAATATTGGAGTCGACTTATACACGAGGTCGACTTGTATTCGAGTATATACAGGTATCTACATTTTTGAGCTAAAAGTCTGCCAGGCTTACTTTAAAAAATCAGCCCATTGCAATAAATAATGCTTTAATTTTTCCAAGTTTTATTTCTTTTTCTATTTAATCTGTCTCAAGTTTTCAAATAACCAGCTTCACATTTCCAACCCTGAAGTAAACTAATTCATGGGTATTTTTTTTATTGTACTTTCTGAAATAAAATTTCCACAGGCGATCAATGTTACCATGGTGAACCCCCTCATAAATCTGCTGTATAAAGAAGAGTTTCCAACAAGAGATTGTCTTAGAATGCTTTTCAGACTTTTAATTACTGCTGTGTTATCGGAGGGGGGTTCAGAACTTGTGAACAGTACGAGAATTCAACAAAATGTAGCATTGTTATAATAATAAACACCTGGGCTTTGGAACAGCCGGCTTTGATGTTTGCAGAGAGAACCTAACACAACATAAGTCATCTTGTAGTGCAGTAATTGATTTCAGAAACATGGGCAGTGTATATAGTCAGCATAATAGAATACAGTAGTGCTTCCCCACTATCCGTGGTGCTGAAATAATGTAGCTCAGCATATTAGAAAAGCAGCCTTCTCCGCTGTCTGAGGTCCTGAAGTAATTTACATACTGGAAAGATTAAGCAGTAAAAATTAAGCTATAAAATCAGTTTCACATAAAAAAAGCAAATGCAACTAGATAGAAATGTAAAGAAACAAAATCCATGTAACCTAAAAATGAAGGCAGCCTACTGTTCTCTAATCCTCCAATGACTTAATAACGACTTTCTCACTCATAACCTTACAGTGGTGGGCCGAAATGTTGCATATAACTGATTTTGTATGTAATAGTAGTATTTCATAATTTCGCATAATTTTTTGTGTAATTTTTGGGCAATTTCGCAAAATTTTGTGCCAACTTTAGCGGTTAATAAACAAGCTCTCGTACATGCTATTGCTACCAAAATTGGTACATATGTTAAGGAGAATATTAGGTACAAGGCAGAAAAAGAATTTGCATTTTTAAAATCGATTTTCTCAAAAACGATATGGTCTTTTTGGAAAATTCTTTTTTTTCTCTTGTACTCACTATTCCATTTAACATAGGTGACAATTTTGGTGTCAGTAGCATGTTTGGGAGCTTTGCTATAAACCTCCAAATTCGGCACAACATAAAGCAAAATTTCGTGGAAATAAAGCAGATTCTTATGCGAAATCTCGAATGACTATGAAATCAATTTAGTCTGCAAATCACAATTACGTATAGGCATAATTGTGAAAATGTATGCAACATTTAGCAAAATCGTAATTTTGCTAAATACGGTCATCTTTACTTTGTTATTAATATGGTGTATTCATAAAGTGCTGAAATCTTCTGCAGCGTTATACACAGTACATCATTATTGGTCCTTATCATAGTGTAATGCCAATTTGGGGGAGGTGACAAACAGTATGGTTTTGGAATGTGGGAGGACACCAACACTAACAAAAGGACTAAAACTAACTAACACTGCAAGGTGAGAGTGCTATTTGCTTGACCACCATGCTGCCCCAAACCCTCTTTCCATGCATTGCTCTGGCCTCCACCTCCCCATTGTCTCATTAGATTTGGTCCTACCGTTAAACCATTTAAGCACACCTTCAAAACCTCTCTCTTTAAACTCTACTATCCATATTTCTCTCCCTTAACCATCAGCAACTAACCAAAGTTGTATTTCCCATACTTTACTGTATGTTTCCCACCGCCTGCCTCCTCTTCCTAAAAACTGGGATGAGCCCCTTGTCTATAAACTTTTACAAGGGTAATCTACAAAGGGGTAGACTTTGCAGAGTTTCCTTAAAGGAAACATCCAAGCTGTACAAAAAAAAACCCTCCACTTACCTGGGGCTTCCTCCAGCTCCTGGCAGTCGTTCTGTGCCCTCGCCGCAGCTCCTCTCACTCCCGGTGTCTTGCATTGAAGAATCTGACCTCCCCAGGTCAGCGTTCAGGTCGGCTTCATGTGCACTCCATGGCGGGGGTGTCATGTGGTGTATGCGACGTCATCGGGTCTCTACTGTGCAGGCGCAGAACTACTGCGCCTGCGCAGTAGAGACCCGATGACGTCACGTACACCATGTGACCCGCGCTGTGGAGCGCACATGAAGCCGACACAGACGCCGACCTGGAAAGATCGGCTTCTTCAGTGCCGGACACCAGGAGTGAGAGGAGCTACAGCGAGGGCACAGAACGACTGCCAGGGGCTGGAGGAAGCCCCAGGTAAGTGGAGTTTGTTTTTCTTTTTGTCAGCTTGGACCTTCCCTTTAATATTATGCCCCATGGCAGGTGGTGCTGCTTTAAAGACAGGGTCTCATGCTAAATGAATCTGAATTCATTCTCTTACCAACTCACTTTAGGGACAAGGGGTTAAAAGTGTTTAGGAATGGACACCCATTGTTTTTCTAATTTGACAGTATGATCTTAAAAATAAGTTGTGACAATCTCACTTGTGACTTTGAACTCCGTACCACATTTGGGGCTTGATTGACTTAGACAAATAGCACGCCTTATCAGAGTAGCATAGCAAACTTATGCCTGCTAATTGGCAACGACGAGAGCTCCTCTCATCCTGCCCTGAGCCCCTGTGGGTTCGTAGCATTCGCTATGCTACTCTGATAAGGTGTGTTAACTCTGATAAGGCTACTGCTCATCTCTACTGACTGTTGTTGATTCAAAAAAACGTATCTCCTAACTCATGTCCCTACCTATTTCTCCTGTTATCTATTCAATCATTTCTCAGTCATACCATCCTACCTTCTACATATATTTACAGTAATAGTGAATCATACACTGTCCACTTTGTCTTAACCTAGAATCAGTGAAATATAATAATAAATCAAATTGTGACTCTTAAAGAGGAGCTGTTAGACATACTATCTCAGAAAAAAACACATATTAGTAGATAAATACTTGGTCTACTTACATAAAATACTGTATATTCGGCATACCAGACGACCCCCCAAGTTTTCAGTTAAAATATAGAGTTTGGTATATACTCGCTATTTCCAACGCACACCAAATACAAATAAAAAAAAATCATATACATATGAACAGATATACCTAGTATACAGGTGATTGACTCATTGGATTGGTCAATTCTCCCTCTCCCTAGGTGGATTGGTCAGCTCTCCTTGTCTGTTTATCAGAGCGGTATGAAAGAATAGATTGCGCTGTGCCCATTAAACATGCCTCTTTCACCCTTCTGGCCCATCCTTGTATCCTATTTACCTCCTTCTCTGCCTCTCAGATCTCACACATATGCGCCTATCGGTAACAGGATAGGGTGTATCACCCGGCATCAATAACATCCGGCGTATAAGATGACCCCTGACTTACATGCCAGAATATACTGTATATATTGCACTGTCCACATTTTGAGAATTCTATTTGTCAGTTTCCATTTTAGAATCCCTGTGCCTGAAGCCAATCCTGGTGTCATTGCCCCTCTTTCCTCTCCTCTTCCTAATTGTGTATGTATGTATGTATGTATGTATGCCTCCCTCTCAGGCTTCAGCCATTCCCACACAGCTCTGCAGCCTTGTGCATCCTCACAAATCATTGTGTTACTTTGCAGACATGGTTTATCTGTATGGATTGGATTCATTTTCTCAGCTTCTCAGCACAAGAGATATTGGCCAATCAGAGAGGAAAAAGAGGTGTGGCAGGGGAAACCGTAAGTGAAAGAAACTTCAGTCAATCAGGCTGCATTAGTTATGTATGAGGAGAACAGAGGAGAGAAAAAAACTACCAGCATACACTGCAACTTCTCTTTTGCGGCCGACGTACCAAATAAGAGCCAGGGAACCTGGTAAATGATATTCTATTGAGAAGAAAATTAAGAGGGATTTTTAACTTTTGGATTACCTGGTTAGCATCCTTATTATTTGTTTACCATATAAAAATAGAGAATTGATTTTTTATTTTATGCCTAACAGTTACTCTTTAATGTGCTCACTAATAATACAATCTTTATTGTGCAATTTTACCAAATCCATGTAGTAGAAGGTTAAACAGACTGAATATACTTTGAATATGTACTTTAGTTTGTCCCTATCCTATACAATAAAACCTAACTGTCCCTGCGTCATCCTTTTTCTCTGTCTGTCCATCCGTGTTTTTTTTTGTACTGCGCATGTGCGCAGTACAGACAGCCGTTGGGAAGGGAGGTTGGGCCAGGGAGCAGGGCGGCGGGGTGCGCGCACTGACTGGTGGCGGTGTGGTAATTTCACTACCTAGAGCCCATTTTTAAACGGGATTAGGAAGACAAGTGCTTAGATTGTAGAATAAAGAGTGTATCATTAATCCAGACTATAAAGGCCTAACCTGTATGGTGCTAATTAAAGTGAATGGGAACCCATATTTAAATAAAAAAGTCAGATACTCACCTAAGGAGAGGAAGGCTCTGGGTCCCATAGAGCATCCCCTCTCCTCTCCCGGTCCCCGCTGTTGCGCTGGCTCCACGGTAGCGGTATTCAACCGTTTTGCTCAAATACCGCTGTTTCCCGGCCGAAGGGAGGCTTTGGAAATGCTTCGGGAGCTTGAGTGCTCCCGAAGGCGGGCTGCTCTACGCTGCGCATGCGCGAGCACCCTCTATGACGCACTCTCGTGTGCGCAGTATGGAGCCACCTGTCTTCGGGAGGACTCGGCTCCTGAAGTCTTCCGAAGTCCCCTCGGCGGGGAATGTGAACGGGGGAGTCAGCGCAGCATCGGGAGTGGAGAGGGTAGGCTCATTAGGACCGAGCCTTCCCTCTCCTTAGGTGAGTGTCTGCCTTTTTTTTTTATTTAAAAAAGGGGTCACATTAGCTTTGACGTAATTTTTACGATTGAAAGTAATCAGAAGGTAATTATCGATTTTCCCATAAATGGTTCCAGTAACGCATCTGATTCAATCATACAATCCAGCATTCGGAATGATTACATTTTCTGTTCTAATCAACCAAAGAAGCATTTAACCTCAATTTTTGCAACACACTGTGCAGTTTTCTACCTCAATATTGTAAAGTTTTCTATATTGATACTTCTCGAACAGCACTCCTTGTTGCTTCAATGGCCGTGCCAGGTCTAGCCCGTGTGGCTAGCACAGACTTGACGTCGCTACCACTTGACAAAGAACGGTTGATCCGTTCGAAATGGCGACTGTCCGTTGTGGGCAGACTGGGCTGCAATGAAGGCGTAACTTGTGTCTGAGGAGTCTTCCGTCCACTTGTATGCAGCAAAGAGCCATTACTACTACTGAGCTATAGTTACATTCCAGATGCTTCTGGGTGTCATGGCGATGTTTTGTTCACATACTTTGTGAATAAAAAAACCTGATTTTTAAGAAACGGCCAGTGCTGGTCATTTTTTCTTGTGGTAAAGTTTTCTATACAATTCCATCGTAAAACTTGCATCGACAGATTGCATCTGATGAAAAACATTGTACTGTTAACGGGCACCTTTAAATAACTGCTGAATCCTGCAGATTGTCCAAATATTGCTTTGTTTGTTACAGATGTGTGCCACCATTACTGTGTGAACTCAGAATCCTGCACTATTGCCGAGGATGGCCGGGTTGAGTGTGTGTGTCCGCTACGATACGAAGGCTCAAAATGTGAAGTGGACAAATGTTCCAGATGTCGGGGAGGACTCTGCATCATTGATAAAAACAGCAACGAAGTCATCTGCAAGTAAGAGGTTTTTTTAAGTCTCTATTTCAGATCATTCCACAATCAAGTTACTGGTATTTTTTTTAATTTTTTTTTTAGAAACACAACTGTTAGCAACTGAAGGGGACATTACACTATATTTATGATCAGTGATGTAGCTAGAGATCATGGGACCCCACAGCAAACCTTTCATGGGGCCCTCAGATGAAGACACTCTTAAGCAATGCCACCTGCCCCTACCCTATGGATTGGACTTAGTTGGGCAATTTACATTCTTATGCAATCCACAGTGCGCATAGTTCGTAACCATTATTGTTCTTTTGAGTCTTTTGAGGGAGGGGCTAAAAAATGTGTTAATAGGAATAAGGTTAGCGGAAATGATGGCCAAACTGGTCTTAGGGAGTTATGATGATCTGTGTTGGACAGGCAAAGGGAAAAATCATATGGCATTGGGCAAACCAAAGCATACCTTATGGCTAAAAGGGCAATTGCCTGATTTAAAAGTTCCCTTGGATTGATCTCTTTATTTGTGAAATGGGTTGAAAAAAAAGAGCAGCCACATAGATTATAAGTCATGTGATTGAAGGATTGATCTCCAATGTGATTGGCCTTTGCTGGAGTTTACATGCATTTCGTTGAAGACGAGATGATTAATCATGCTCATAGGAATAATTAGTATATGCAATCAGCTGTGCATTCCTGTGTAATTTGGCATCAAATGAGGTCGGTTTTTGTCGACAGGAAAGTAGCTGCTTAACCTTCACATTGGATTGAGCAAACACTCAATATATTATTTATCAAAATCAAAAATGTAAAGAATCACCCATCACCTAAAGTACTGAATTTCTACAGCTGTTCCCACTTAAAGAGAAAAAAAATCAACCAAGACAAGACACAGAATATTAATATTGCACTTTTCTCCTGGCGGACTCAAAGCGCCAGAGCTGCAACTACTAGGGGGGTGCTCTATAGGCAGTAGCAGTGTTAGTCTTGCCCGAGGTCTCCTACTGAATAGGCACTGGCTTACTGAACAGGAAGAGCCAAGATATGAACCCAGGTCTCCTGTGTCAGAGGCAGGGCCCTTAAAGGATATCCGAGGAGACATGTGACATGATGAGATAGACATGTGTATGTACAGTGCCTTGCATACAAATAACTATGCTGTATTCCTTTCTTTCTTTCTTTGCCTGAAAGAGTTAGACATCAGGCATGTAAGTGGCAGTTCCTGTCTGAGTCAGGACTGGGTCAGACTACAGTGTGACCCTCACTGATAAGAAATTACAACTATAAAACTTTTCTGGCAGAAAATGGCTTCTGAGAGCAGGAAAGAGGTACAAAGGGTCAATAATTCATTGAATTTAGCTCTGGCATACGTCAATGAATGTGTCATTGAGCAAAAACAATAAAACAGTAAACATCTAAAAAAATAGAATTAAAAATAAACTAATGAAATAAATAATTGTATAAATCCTCCTTCTCCTAAAAATGACTTTTTATTCCACAAGATATTCCACAATTTTATTTTATTTAGATTAAAAGCCACATTAAAGTGTACCCAAGGAGAAAATGGGTACAAAAACAGATACTGACTTAAAGCGGAACTGTAGATATAATATAAGCACATTGTTTTACTAACCTGGGGCTTCTGCAAGCCCCCAGCAGCTGTCCTGTCCCGCACCGAGTCTCCATGAGTCTCCGTTTCCCTGCCGCCGCTCTGTTCTGTTCCTTGACTTGTAAGTCGATGCCAGCGCAGCCATACCAAGCGTATCCTTTCTTCGTGTTCCCCTCTGCAATAGTGGGGAACACGAAGAAAGGATTCGCGTGGCCAGAGCCACGCAGGCACAGTGGCCCGGCGGTGTAACCGAAAGTAGCTGGCCGCGGGAGAACGGAGGCTCGTTGAGGAGTGGCGCAGGACAGGACGGCTGCTGGGGGCTTGGGGAAGCCCCAGGTAAGTGAAACAATGTGTTTATTTTATATCTACAGTTCCGCTTTAAGAAGAGGGAAGCCTCTGGATCCTATAGAGCCTTCTGGTGGGGTCCTCCAGTACCCCGTTGCTGTTTTCAGACACCCAGAAGATTACCGAAAAGGGCCGATAATCACTTCAGGGCCACACTCTTCTCTGCGCCTGCTCGAGTATGTCCATGCCTGCACAGTATGCCAGCCGTGCTAGTACAGGTGCAGTGAGGCTGCACTTGTGCCAGTAGAGAAGCACAACCCCAATGTTAAACTGGGATTGTCACCATAAAAATCAAATTTCAACAGCAACTGCTCTGAGTGTGATAAGTGATAAAGATGCTAATCCTGCATTCAAAACTTTCAAAACTTTTTCTGCGGTTATGATTTGGAGTTATATACCTTAGGAGCACTTAGTTTTTCATCTCGGATCCGCTTTAAGCATTTAGTTTTGTACATTTATTATTATTCCTCGGGTTCTGTTTAGGTGTATTTACTATACCCCAGTGAACTTTTTAGGTGCAGCCAGCACATGTAAAGTTTATTATTAGCCTTTCTGCAAATAATGCAACACAAGAGATCGTTTGCATTTTTGCATTATGTTATATAATTAGCAATATGTATTGATTGTGTAAACTTTTCGGGCTTTGTCTTCATGCATACATTTTACCGGAGTATAGTAAGTAGACGTTTTGCACATTCTGCAAAAGCAGGATTGCTATGTTACAGAGCGGAAAATTTGCATTGTTCATTATACATGCAGTGCAACGCATACGGTTCACAGGTTTGTAGTATGCTTCATTGTGCCTTATGTGGTACAACACTGCATGCACCGCATTATGCCAATGGATTCCACCACACCACTTTGCTAATGCAACAAAGTGAATGTACCAATAAAATATAGTTGCAAGGTGTTAGCCATGCGATTATACTGCCCAACACTAAGCCTTGCAATGTTTCACTTTGACTGTAGCCTTAGGGTAATACCCTGTGCATAGAAAGATGGGGCCCGATAAGGCATAAACACAGCTCCACATTTAAAGAGACTCTGACGCCAGTTAAAAAATGGGTTTTTACCTTTTATTTAGCTTAAGCATGCCGGTCCCTGCTAAAACGCTGATATCTGGTGGCAGAACGAGGGTTTTTTACCCCCAAAATCCTAGGGCAAATATCCAAGACTTCCCTGGTCGTGGATTTTGCTGCCCAGGGACAGACAGAGCTTAGAGCTGTAGCTCTGCCTCTATTTGCGTCAATCTGCCCGTGGGTCTCCGCCTCTCCCAGCACCTCTCAGTGAAAGAAGACTGAGAGGGGCGGGGAGAGGTGGCGATCAGTGGCGATTGACGTGTGTAGAGGCACAGCTGCAGCACTAAGCTCTACCTCTACAAGGAAGCATTCCCCAAATTATGCCAAAGGGATTTGGGGGGTTATAAAACATAAAACCCTCCTTCTGCCGTGGGGATGCAGCATTTTAGCAGGGCCCGACAGGCTTACGCTAAATAAAAGGTAAAAACCTGTTTTTAAAACGGCTTCAGTCTCTCTTTAATGGGAACCTACATTTAGAGGAATATGGAGGCTGATATAAGTATTTACTTTGAACAATACATGTCGCCTCGCTGCCCTGATGAGCCTCTTTCTCAAATACATTTAGCCATAGATTCAGACACAATTCAAACATTACTGATAAGAAAATTACAGCCATAAAAGTCTTCCTAGCACAATACAACTTCTGAGTGCAGGGGAGAGATAAAATACATGAACTATTGACCTTTTTCTAAACCTGGGGCATTTAATAGGCTGCCACTGATTAGAGACCATAAAATATTTAACATACTTTGTAAATGTTTAAATATAAAAGAAAACCCTGGGATACTTAAAGTCATTTTCAGGAGGAGGATAAATATAATTGTTTATCTCATACGTTTATTTTCACCTCGGGTTCACTTTAAACGGAAATAATATGGCAGCCTCCATATACCTATCTGTTCAGGTTCCCTTCAAGCTGAATTTGGGGCTCTGAAGCAACTGACATTTCTGCAATCTAATCTATACAATTCACGACATAATGATAAATTATTCCCTCACCAAGAGAATGTTTCATATCAATAGTTCAACTCTCTTTGCATGTCCGGAAAACAACCACCTGTCCTGAATCCCATCAGAAAATATAATGCAGAAAAACAACCTTCTGGTGCAAAACATTATTCTAGTTTGCGCCGCATTAGACAACGTTTTCCAACGTTGTAGAGAGACCATCAAGTCTACGCCTGTAATATTACTTTATCAAGCGGCAAATGTTAAACTCAAATTCCCCATTGTTTCAGAGTATTTTACAGCCCTTTGACCCAGCTTCATATGTGACAGCATATTTTTATGCGATTCTGCCTCTCTGACTGCATTGCCTAACAGCCCCTCGCCACAACCCGCAACTTCCTGCATTTTTTGTTCCCTTCGAGTGGGAATTTCAATTACTCCCCTGCATATATTTGAAACGTGAAATAATATTCCCCCACCCTAGCCATGCCTCGCGCTTGTGAGGTTTGTCATTGTTATTCATAAAAATGCTAATTTAAAGATTTAATATTCATAGCTCACGTGAAAGACATGTATTCCCAATTTGTAGGGCAAAAAATACAAAAAAATGAAAGAAATGTATTAAGCTGATTACATAATTTTTTATGAATATTCATCAACCAATAAAGAAATAAAAATGCATATGGAGTCTATTAGTTTTCTAGAAAGCTGAATCCATATTTGGGATTGGAATGAAAAAAAAACGGTTTTACTTTTTTTACTGCTGAGCGTGTGAAGATTTCTTATCGTTTCTACACCAAATCGCAGTTATTAAAAATGGATTTAAAGAGCGGTCGAAAGATAAATAATGAATCAATTGCACAAAAACCAGTTAATGGGATGTCTGATGAGTTGTTAATTCCTCTTAATTCCTCGATTAGCCCAGCAATGCAAATCTTAATAAGAATTAACAGAACGTTGATATCTCCTTATTAGAGAACAATCCGCCATGAGCTTAAAGTGCTTTGAGTCACTGGGACAGCTATGTGAGATTTTATGTAAAAATAAATAAAAAAATAAATTAAATTTGTCACCAGGAAGGTAGGATTACCATTATGTAAAAGATGGCATCGTGGAGAAAAGTGTGGCAATGTTAGAGAAAAGTCATATTAAAGGAAACCTGAACTGAAAAGAATATGGAGGCTGCCATCTTTATTCCTTTACAAGCAATGCCAGTTGCCAGGTAACAAGCATGCAGCCGGTGGAGTCAGGCTAGATGCAAAGCATGTGATCTGCTGCTCATTGTGGGCCAGAGACTTATAGTATTAGAGGCAGAGTGTTGGCACAGAAGTCAGGCAACTGGCATTGTTTATTAGAGAATGAAGATGGCAGCCTCCATATTGCCCTAAATCCAGGTTCCCTTTAACCCCTTCCCTTCCCGGTCATTTTCACAGTTCAGCTCAGCTCTGATTACTTTGGCAATACCTTTATCAATAATTATCACAACTAAATGCTCTATATATTGTTTTATTTTTCAGGACAAATTAGGCTTTTTGTGGCTGATATTTGTTTTTAGTAATTACCTTATTTTCTATGCATTTTAAAAGGAAAATAAGGAAAAAAGTTAAAAAAATACCCAATTTATCCACTTTCATACATTGTAGCTTGATTGTAAATAGTTCTATTCTACCTTTAGGCTACTTTCACACCAAGACGTTGCGTTTTAGGCAAAGTTATGGTCGCATAACATGCCCCTAACGCAACGCATGGTGGTGTTGAAGTTGGACCTCAGCTTGAGCCGCGTTATGCAGCTCTCAAACCAGCCGCTCCAGGATAGTGATGGGAAGTCCGGATCTTTTTAAGGATTCGGATCATTTGAATTGGATCATTGAAAAGATCCGGATCTTTGAACCGAATCATTTGAATCATTTTACTAGGGAAGCAGACTGGGGGTGAAATGACTAGCCGGACAGGACTTTCCCTGCACTGTACATTCTGTATGTTCCTGTTTCCTCCAGACAGACATCCACTGTGAACCGAATCTTTCATTGTGATGATCCGGATTTGATTCGACTCACAAAAAAGATCCGGATCTAATGAACGATTTGTTCATGATCCGGACAACACTAGGAGTCCCACCACGAGTCACCACAGTGCAGTGAATATTAATTAGCCATGTGGCTAGTCACTGAGCATGTGCAAACAATCTAACGCAGCTGTACAGGGGTGTAACGTACAGCATGCTGCACTTTTATTTAACGTGCAGCGTTATACCCTAACAACAACGTGTGCACTGTGAACAGCACATTGATTTTACAGTGTTGTAAGTCAGGCTGCCTTACTGGCTGCTGTAACGTGGGACTTTAACGTCCCACTGTGAAACCAGCCTAAACCCACACATCTTATTTGTCTATCCCTCCAGTTTATTTAAACAGTTCATTTGTTTTGATAATGTATTAGATGCAACAATTAAGTAATGTATACAATCTGCTACTGTCCCTGCAATGTGTATTTTACACTTGTTCACTAATTAACTCTGCCATTAAATTCCCTGGGGGGAATAGAGGGGTTTGCGGTCGTTCTTTTCAGTTCTATAGAGTTTGTATCAGCTCAGAGATAAATAAACAGTGTTATCTAAGATTTTGTAGGGAGGAGGTTGCAGAGACTTATATTCACGTTATAGGGACAGGAAGTGGTTAAGAAGTGTGGAGACATTCGTCGGAGGCCTGCTGACAAAACCACAGGGTTCTGATCTTTGACAGCCATTGCTGACTTCTCAATTTGTGTAATCAATGTCAGGATATCAGTTCATAAAGGTTTTAGTCTCTCTGGAAACAATGACACAGGGAACCTGTTGCTTAGGCAATGAGCAACAGCAAGTGAAGCACTTTTAACCCTTTAGCAGCTTCAAAAGAGCTATCTCTTGTGAGAGAAGTGCCCTGCTTTTGACCTCAGTTGGCAGAACTCGTTGTGCTGTAAATTATTGGAATGCTTTGATCTCTCCTTGCTAACAAAAAAAACAGAAACTGAAAGAAGAGGTCCTCTGTTATTGTCTCACACTGCCCTCTAGTGACAACTGCCAATACATACACATTACAGCAGTACTAATTAATTAGTAGCAAGCAAATATCACAAATAAGAAAGAAAAAGTGTGCTAAAATAAATTGGCGTGGAACACTTGCAAGCCTCTAAATAAATAGGCTGCTAAAGGGTTAAAACATAATGCAGGAAGTGATCTCATGGGTGTAAACAGGGTGGCATAGCACATTCCAGACACTAGATGGCACAGAAACATGTAAAGGTTCTAGAAGGGAAGACAGTTCTTTAGAAAGAGTCCAGAGCTGGTGGGTTGCTATGGGCATGACTTTGTGTTGCTCGGCAGGATCACACTTTATCCTGTGGGTGACGCTGTGGGTCTTAATGGTGTACAGATGCAACAGCGAAGTGATTTGTTCTGTGTCTATATAGAAGTTAGAAGGGGTGATGGTGCCAGGAAAGGAGTGGCTTCAGTGGGAAGGGTTAAAGAGGGGAACAATGGACTCGGAGACAGAGAATGATGCTTTAAGTTCTGTCATGCTTGGGCATTATCATTAAGTGATCTTAAAGAGAACCTGAACTGAAAATAAAAAGTCAAAATCACCATACATAGGTCATACTTCCCTCCTGTGTAGTCTACTCCTCAATATCTACCTCCTCTCCTGCATCCCATGTGTCCACTGTGATTAATAGAATTCTCCGTCCTCCATTTTAAAAATGGCCATTACCCCATAAAAGCTTCCTGGTCATCGCAGTGTTAAACTGTAATATCACCTACTTGAGCCATAGGGAAACATGGACATTACCATGCACATTCAGTTGTAACTGACAGCTGCTGATCTATAACTGACAGCAACTAGTATATTTCAGTTCTGACAAAATATTGTCAGAACTGCAAGGGATCACTGTAAGAAGAAAATGGTGAGCTTCTTAGAGGAATTGACGGTGAGGTTAGCATGCAATATTCATTTGCAGCTACATCATGTGTTACATGACGTAGCATGCGTTTAAATAATTTTACTCGCTTCAGGTTCTCTTTAAGGGGACACATGTACACATGCCACATCAGTGTTTCTCAAACCTGTCCTTGTGACTCCCCAATGGGGCATGTTTTGCAGGCAACCTCACCTATGCACAGGTGAGGTAATTAGTGTCTCAGCTAGGTGGATTGCATGTAGCTGAAACACTAATTACCCTATCTGTGCATAGGTGAGGCTGCCTGGAAAACATGCACTGTTGCAGAGTCATGAGGACAGGTCTGAGAAACACTGTGCTAGATTATCATCAGAGATGGCCCTGACCAGCCGCCTCAACTGAGTACAGTCTAGCATGTGTAGGAGACTTTGCTCTATTTTGCTTATACTGATAATAAACACGTTTGTGTGTGCTGAAACAATTTGGAAAAAGTATACTTCCTTATCACTGTGCAGTGGCGTAGCACAAGGGGTTGCAGAGGTAGAAGCTTTGGGCCAAAGGGCCCCGAGGGGACCTCCCCCAACCACAGTATTAGCTCTTTATCGGTCTTGTACTGATAATAATCACTTTTATAGATGCTTTGAATAATAATAATCATTAACAAACTGTTCCCTAGCCCCTTTTTGCACCTCTAACACTGTGTTGTCCTTGATTGGTTTTAGTGTGTCATATAAGTTATGTATATAGCACTTGGGGGGCCCCCCGTGTAAAACTTGCACTGGGGCCCAAAGCTTCTTAACTACGCTACTGTCCCTGTGCATATTATTTTAGCACTTCAGCAGTGTGGGGTACTGTGAGTGATGAGTTATCTCTATACACATGCTCCCCCCCCAACTGTCCCAAATCTGTCCCGATTTGTGGGGGCTATCCCCGTATGACCCCCCCAAGTCCCGGGCAGCAGTGGGCAGAGAGGGTGAAAAAAATGATTGAGGCGCCAGCCACACCGAAGTGGGATGCGGGATGCCGGCATTACATTTATACCTCCAGACTCCATATCCCTCTCCCTTCAGGGGTCCTTTAACCCATTAGCAGCTTAACCTTCCTGGCGGTAACCCCGCCGTGCTGCCCCCCACCCTCAGACCCCTTGGCAGCGCTGAGGGGTGGATCGAGACTCCCAATGATGTCACGACGTCGATGATGTCATCCCGCCTGTCGCCATGGTGACGGGGGAAGCTCTCAAGGAAATCCCGTTCTTTGAATGGGATTTCCTGATCGCAGATCACCGGAGGTGGTCAAAGCAGGTGGGGGGATGCCGCTGCACAGCGGCTATCATGTAGCGAGCCCTAGGCTCGCTACATGGTTTAAAAAAATAAATGAATTAAAAAAAAACTGCTGTGCTGCCCCCTGGTGGTTTTTAATAGACTGCCAGGAGGGTGAAAGGACACCTGAGGCAAAAATAGATGTAATGAAATAAACGATTGTATCTATCTTCCTTCTCCTAAAAATGGCCTTTTAAAGATATTCCAGTTTTATTTTATGTTTAAATCTACTTTTTAAGTTTTATTGTTTTTGCTCAATGACACATTCACTTTTCTTATCGGTGAGGCTTACACTGTAGTCACTTCCTGTCTGAGTCAGGACTGAGTCAACTACATACCTGATATTTAACTCTTTCAGGCAGAGAAAGAAAAAAAATGGAACACAGCATAGCTATTTGTGTGCTAGGCACTGTACTTACACATGTCTATCTCATCATGTCACATGTGACCTCAAGTATCCTTTAAACACCTTAGCGGTATGGACGAGCTCAGCTCGTCCATTACCGCCAGAGGGTGCCGCTCAGGCCCTGCTGGGCCGATTTGGATCAAATAAAGAGCAGCACACGCAGCCGGCACTTTGCCAGCCGCGTGTGCTGCCCGATCACCGCCGCTCTGCGGCGATCCACCGCGAGCAGCGGCGAAAGAGGGTCCCCCCAGCCGCTGACGTCCATGACGGCTGACGTCCATGACGTCACTCCGCTCGTCGCCATGGAGACAGGAGAAGCCAAACACAGAAGGCTGCTCATTGCGGCCTTCCGTGTTACTTTTGGCCGCCGGAGGCGATCAGAAGAACGCCTCCGGAGCGCCATCTAGTGGGCTTTCATGCAGCCAACTTTCAGTTGGCTGCATGAAATAGTTTTTTTTTTATTTACAAAAAACCCTCATGCAGCCGCCCTGGCGATCTTAATAGAATGCCAGGGTGGTTAAATAGAGTTATCTCATTTGAGATAAGTGCACTGCTTTTGATCTGAGGCTGCAGATCTTGTGCTGTAAATTCTTGGAATGCTTTGATATCTCTCTACTAGCAGAAAACATAGAAAGCAGAAGTCCTCCATTATTTTCTCACACTGCCACCTAGTGACAAGTGGCCATAAATCCAAATTACAGCAGTACTAAATAGCAGGGAAAATAAGAAATACAAATGTGCTAAAATAATTAGGCCTGGAGCACTTGCAAGCCTCTAAATAAATTGGCTGCTAAAGGGTTAATGTATACAGAGCTAACACAATTACCAGTGTTTTGCATTGTTGATCGGAGCTTTCTTTTATTCACAATGTAGTAGAAGTACATTTATATGTTACAGAATATGAAAAGGATCTGAGATGTCTGTTATATGATTAGCGTTGGCTCAGGGGGCTGATTTATTTGAAAAAAAGTGCTACGAGGGTAGTTAGTCATTTGCTTTAACAGTGTCAGAGCAAGATTTTCTTGTTTGTTCTCATTGCCCGATTGTCACTTGGCTGTCTTGAATGACAAGCGGTGGGGGAGTGTTTACCATTGGTTAACCCCCCTCTGTAAACAAAACCGGGGATTTCCGTGACACTTTGACAGAAACAATAGCATTACCACGCTATGTTATAGGCAGAAAGGAATAAGATGAAATCTCCAAATTAATTTTTCTTTTGCTTCTGTTAGCTGCTCCATCCTCCGCTGCTCGCATACCAAGCAGCCCCGCAGCGCAGCAAACGCTGCTGCTAAGTCTCTGGGGGATCCCAGCCAGATATTTGCACTGCATAAGTAAATGTTAGCATTGCCTTGTTTATGTGAACTAACAGTTTTGCAAATATGTGAGCCTATGGGGGAGAGGGGCGGTGGAAAGAATATGGTGGCTGTCACACACCAAAAAAAATGATCGCCCAAGGCTGACCTGTCACCATGATGGCACTTTGACATTCTTGATGATGCCACGCTCTATATCAGATTAAAATATTTACATGGGGTAGCGTTAGATCATTTCGTATGCGTGGGGAATGATTAAACAGTGTCTGTTTTTCTTCCGCAGCTGCAGTAACGGGAAGCTGGCCTCTAGCTGTCAGCTGTGTGACGGCTACTGCTATAATGGGGGCACGTGTCAGCTGGACCCAGAGACCAACATTCCAGTCTGCGTGTGAGTATCACTTCTGACAATGCACCTCCCGGTAATACACAAAAAGCTGTGTGCCTCTAAATATAAAGCAGGGCCTTCCTTTCATGATTCAGTCTTCAGCATCTTCGTGTGTCACCTGTCACTGCGAACGCTGAACATCATCGTGGGATGCTATCTAGATTCCACTTATGTGCAAAAGTTTCCAACAAGTAAATTGCTGAACCTTTGTGACTGTTAAAGCGGGATTACGCTCAAAATTATATGTTTGCCCTAATGCATTAAACACGGTAAACATTGAATATGAAACACTATAAGACTCCTCTGATGTCAACTCAATGCCTATTTAGAACCCACTGAATCTAACTGAAATCAGTGCTGTCTGCAGAAAAAATAATTAGACTGGCGCCTAATTAAGTTATTAGTAATCAAGTAAAGGAGAGAAAGTTATCTTCCCCCTCCCCCCAGGATACATCAGGATCTTTTCTGCCTTGTTTACATAGTTGTTATACCTCATGCACATGCCTTACTTAAGTCGGCTGAGGCGGCCAACAATGTCTGTCTCAGCTGACAATCATGACACACGATGCTGACAATCATGGCACACAATGCCCAACCCACAAGCAATCCACTAGATGGATCTACTCACCCGCAGCGATGCCAATCCCCTGCTGATCACATTGTTCAGGACCCTCCCCCGCCCACCACATGACATTAGACATATGCCGCTCATCATCCCTCCACCATTCCCCCGCTCGCACATAGCAACACAGCATGTCATCAGCTTCACAGCTGACACACGTCTGTGCAGCCCATGCCAGCAATGTCGCTCAAGGTGATCAGCGTCTGATCCCCGACTGGCCATATCAATTGGCAGTGTGTACGAGCCCTTACACTTCAAAAACATAATGCTGATAATGCTGGCCAGCGACATAAATCTTATCAATTGGTAGCTAATTGAGGTAAAATGTTCTTCACCCTCCCAGTACCTTGAAAAATAGTCAGATGGCTTTAGATGTTCATTTTATGCTGTGTTCAATGCTTTAGACCAGTGGTTCCCAACCCTGTCCTCAAGGCCCACCAACAGTGCATGTTTTGTGGAAATCCACAGAGCTCTGCTGAGACACTAATTACCTCACCTGTGAATGTTTGTGGTTTTCTGCAAAACATGCACTGTTGGTGGGCCTTGAGGACAGGGTTGGGGAACTCTGCTTTAGACCATTTGTGTATAATACCACTTGGCTCAACTGAACCCAAAAAGAAACAAGGTTAATCTTGATAGCAATCTAAGAGAGTAGAAACAAAGTACAGAAGCCAAGGGCCACATTTTCTTGGGAAGCCGATATAGATTGCTTCTTCTCCTCTCTAGATTGAGCAACTGGTGAGGTCAGTCAGGTTTGACTATGAGACTAGAATTGGTCAGCAAGACGCTATAAATTCAAGCTTGCAAGCAGATTTAAAGTGAATGGGAACCGCATTTTAAAAAATGAGACAGATACTTACCCAAGGAGAGGGAAGGCTCTGGGTCGTATAGAGCCTTCCCGCTCCTCTCCTGGTCCCCTCGTTCCAGTGCTGGCTCGCCCGGTAGCAGTATTTGACTAAATTAGTCAATTACTGCTTTACCCAGCATAAGGAGGCTTCAGAAGTCTTCAGGGAGCCCGAGTGCTCCTGAAGAAGGGCGGCCCTGTACGGCACCTGCGTAAGCACACTCTCTTGCACGCTCACGGCTGTGCAGTATGGAGCCGAACGTCTTGGGAGGACACGGCTCCCGAAGTCTTCAAAATACACTTTCGGCGGGGGATTGAAACGGGGAGGAGCCAGCACAGGATAGAGAGCACCGAGAGAGGAGACAGAAGGCTCTATACGACCCAGAGCCTTCCCTCTCCTTAGGTAAGTATTTGCTTCACTTTTTTTAAAATGCGGTTCCCATTCACTTTAATACAAAATTATATGCAGCTTGGAATCAGTACAATGAAATGCACTTCCTGTCAGATTTGAGTGGCTCATTTCCAAGTGGTGTAAAATGTTTATGCACGCTGAAAATTATCAGTATGTCATTGACCATCCCTAAATGAAATGCACAAATTAGGAAGAACATGAAAGCCTGACTGTATTAATCAGGATCCATTCATGTCACTACATGAGGAGGTGGGACTTTCATAATATACAGGAAGTAGGCGGTGATCATTTGTAAGACCTCAGCATTACTAACGGAAAATAACAAGAAGGGGAGGTCTTCTTAAAGGACACCCGAGGTGAAAATAAACTGATAAAATAAATGATTGTATCTATCTTCCTTCTCCTAAAAATGACTTTTTAAGATATTCCACAGTTTTATTTTATGTTTAAATCTACTTTTTAAGTTTTAACTGCTTATTGTTTGTCATGACACATTCATTGAAGTATGCCAGAGCTAAAATGTATGAACTATTGACTCTTTATCTCTTTCCTGCTTTTAGAAGCCATTTTCTGCTAGGAAAGTGTTTTATATTTGGGATTTCTTATTACTGAGGGTCACACTGTAGTCGCTCCCTGTCTGAGTCAGGACTGAGTCAGCCGCTTACATACCTGATATTTAACTCTTTCAGGCAGAGAAAGAAAAAAAGGAACACAGCATAGTTATTTGTGTGCTAGGCACTGTACATACACAAGTCTATCTCATCACGTCACATGTCACCTCGGGTATCCTTTAAGCCTCTTTTGATAGGAGAAAAACTATGCAATGGGGTTTTCCATTTGAAAACTTCAGTTCCACCGTCATTATTTAGAATTTTTACTAATCATCATGGCTGCTTTCAGAATACGCTTTGCTCAATTTTGGGTTAGTTGTGTTGAAAGGTTTTTGTAACACGTGGTACACACTTCCAGCTTTCACTGGCCAGTTTGACCACTTCCATGTAATATAAGAGCGTACCTACACAATCTGTTCATAGTAACCAATCTATTGGCCCTCGTCCTAGACTGAAGGTGGTGAAATTTGCCAGGCCTTGGCCAATTAAGATTAGATGTGTGTAACTATGTATTCTAATGCATAATACAATAATTTGCCAATGTTACCACCTCCATTTAGTATGAGGGCCTACAAATTACCATGAACAGCTTGTGTAGGTAAACTCTCATACTACAATGAGGTGAAATTGACTTTATGTACCAGTGTTAAAGGACCACTCCAGCAAAAAAAAAAATAAAAAAAAATCTGACAGAACAGACAGGTTTTGGACTAGTCCATCTTCTCATGGGGGATTCTCTTTGTTTTCAAAGGCATTTCCTGAATAAAAGTCTAAGGGCCCATTTCCATTACATGCGATGCGGCTACATAGCCGCATTGCACAGCGGGTGTTCTGATCCCAATGCACGACAATGGGACAGTTTCCATTGCGTGTGGAGCGATCTAGGAATCAGCAGCATGCTGTGCAAGAATCTTCATGCTGCAAATTCTTTCTCAGCCGTATCCGCACGCTGTCTCCTCCATACATTTCTATATCTCCCGATGTGGAAGTGCCGCAAACAGCAGCGGAAGTGATGCAATGCAGCGAGGTAGCCGCATTTTCATCACTATTAGGGCGATTGCGATTTAGCAAGTCCTAATTTTTTCCCGCAATTGCGATCGTGATTTTGCTATGCAATTCACTGCATAGCAAAATTGCGGTAAAAAATCACTCCGAGGCATGATCGCGTTTTAGTAAATATCGACTTACGGTAGTGGTAAATACCTACCGCGATTCCTATGTAATTTAGCAAACCCTAGCGATTTAAAAATCGCTACCAATTTGTGATTTTGCGATTCAACCTCGCAAATGCACACAATGGAAAAGGGCCCTTTCAATGGAAAAGGACCCTTACTGCCAAATAGTGTTCATGGGAGTAGAAAGGCTGACTGGTATCTTACAGTTTTAGAAGTTAAACTGACATTCAGAAAATCTTAAAAAAAATAAAATAAAATAAAACTGAGAATCCTCCATGAGGAGATGGACTAGTCCAAACCTGTTGATTCTGTCTGATTTTAACACTTACTTTTTTTCACTGGAGTGGTACTTTAAATCCACTTTGGTATAAAATGCTATTGAATATGCTGTTGATGGACAGATCTTCTTTTGTAATACATTGTTATTGAAAATATTTCAGTTCAGCCTGCAGCCAGCTATGGTTTTGTAGACCTGCTGCAATTTACTGCCTGCAGCCCGAGACAGAACAGCTCCAATGTCTCCTTCCTGCATCCTAATTTTTACATAGAATTTTACGGTGAAAGTTAGAAATGTTGCAGTTAGTATTATCCAGCTAGCCTTATTTTAGGATCCCAAATGTCTGTTCACAGCCTATATTGCAGTTACACAAAGTTTAGTTCCCTATCAGGGTACCTGAACTCCCAGCTAAGATATACAAAAGAAATGGGTGAGCTACTGTAGAATTGTTTGCTTTATGTTCAGATGTTCTGGAGAGAATAATGGGAGTGAGGAAAATCCCCTCCCCACCCTAAACTGGCAAAAACAGTAGTGGCTAACAAGCACTTAAAGCAGATCTCAGAACTTCTCTCTGCTCTAAAACATACACAACAGCATGATAACCTTTAAACAAAAACATGTATTTGTCACAGCTGATACAAATCCTAAAATACATTTGCACTGTTTCTACTTCCTGATTCATGGAAGCAGACATATTGTTTACAGCCAGTGCTTTCAAATGGGCTTATATGCTTATCTGCCATAGGCAGTCATGTGACACAGGGGAGAATCAAATTACAATTTGTGATGAGACACAAATGAGGGAAAATTAAACAGGCTAAACTCTCTAAATACATTCGGGGTGCGTTTTCCTTCTTTCCTGAGCAAGAGTTCAGGTCCACTTTAAGTGCGCTGCTCACTCATGTGAAAGAGCCCTTAAAGTACTCCTGAACCGATAGTGACCTGTGTGAAAAAAAAAAGCCCCAGATCATAACCCACGTTATGCGAGATCATACCTAAAGGACAGTGTTCCACTTGCTGTCTTTTCAGTCCCGTTAGCTCTTCCACTCTGCCGCAGTGTCCACTCATAAACCCTGGCATTGTTTACAGAGATGGTGCTGACCCAGAAGTACTTCCTGGTCAGCTCCATTGCTGGGAAAATGCCAGGGCTTACGAGTGGACATTGCAGCGGAATGGAAGAGCTGATGGGACTGAAAAATGCGTGGGTGAGCTGTGATCTGGACCTTTTATTTTTTACACCAGTAATTCCGGAATGAATCGGTGGCCAGGGGCGGTACAAGTGGGCAGAATCAGGGGCGTGAAAGGGGTGTTCCTAGGGCCAACAGAGAAAGATAACTGCCACTTTCTCCCTACCCATATTCTACGTTCATGCCAGTCAAAGATTTCAAGACTACTCCTCACGGTTTAGGGCCCCTAAAATGCCAGGGCAGTGTAGGAACCCCACAAGTGACCCCATTTTAGAAAGAAGACACCACAAGGTATTCTGTTAGGTGTATGGTGAGTTCATAGAAGATTTTGTTTTGTCACAAGTTAGCGGAAATTGACACTTTGTGAAAAAAAAACAATACAAATCAATTTCCGCTTACTTGTGACAAATAATAAAATCTTCTATGAACTCGTCATAAACCTAACAGAATACCTTGGCGTGTCTTCTTTCTAAAATGGGGTCACTTGTGGGGTTCCAACTTCCTATACTGCCCTGGCATTTTAGGGGCCCAAAACCGTGAGTAGTCTGGAAACCAAATGTCTCAAAATGACTGTTCAGGGGTATAAGCATTTGCAAATTTTGATGACAGGGCGTCTGAGGGGGCGAATTTTGTGGAACCAGTCATAAGCAGGGTGGCTTCTTACATGACAGGTTCTATTGGGCCTGATCTGATGGATAGGAGTGTTAGGGAGGGGGGGGGGGGTGACAGGAGGTGATTGATGGGTGTCTCGGGATGGTTAGAGGGGAAAATAGATGCAATCAATGCACTGGGGAGGTGATCGGAAAGGGGTCTGAAGGGGATCTGAGGGTTTGGCCGAGTGATCAGGGCAAATTAGGGCCTGATCTGATGGGTAGGTGTGCGAGGGGGTGACAGGTGGTGACAGGAGGTGATTGATGGGTGTCTCACGGTGTGATTAGAGGGGGGAGTAGATGTAAGCAATGCACTGGCGAGGTGATCAGGTCTGGGGTCTAAGGGCGTTCTGAGGGTGTGGGCGGGTGATTGGGTGCAGTGGCAGGTGGTGACAGGGGGTGATTGATGGGTGATCAGTGGGTGATTAGATGGCAGAACAGATGTAAACAATGCACTTTGGAGGTGATCTGAGGGTAGGTCTGCGGGCAATCTGATGGTGTGGGAGGGTGATCAGATGCCCGTAACAGGCAGGTTAGGGTCTGATCTGATAAGTGGCAGTGACAGGTGGTGATTGACGGGTAAATGACGGGTGATTGACAGGTGATTACAGGGGAGGATAGATGTATACAGTACACAGGGGGGGGGGGGGGGTTGCGGATGATCTGAGAATATGGGGGGGTGATCAGGAGCCCCCAGGGGGCAGTTTAGGGACTAATGAAAAAATAGCACTGACAGATACTGACAGGGAGTGATTGATGGGTGATTAGGGGGGTGATTGGGTACAAACAGGGGTCTCGGGTGGGCAGGGGGAGGGGGGGTGTCTGAGGGGTGCTGTGGGTGATCAGAGAGAAGGGGGGGAGATCAGTGTGCTTGGGTGCTTACCTTCGTGGCTGCAGCCTGCCCTGGTGGTCCCTCGATCACTGGGACCACCAAAACAGGAGGCAGCCTGTATAATACGCTTTGTATACATTACAAAGCATATTATGAACTTTGTAGCGGCGATCTGGGAGCCAGTAACCTGCCGGCGCCTCCGAACGGCCGACGGGTTACAGCGCGAGGGGGGCGGAGCCTGATGCCAGGGGCTCATCGCGTCACGAATGACGCGATCGCCGCACAGCCACGCCTGCTGCCGCCACCGCCGATGGGCGTATTGTGGTTGTTTGGGCCCAGCCCTTGCCACCGCCCATCGGCTTAAGGCGGTCGGCAAGTGGTTAAGTATCCTTCCTGTCCAAAAGGAAAATGGAGGGACACAACAATGAGCCACAACTAGCATAGTTCAGACCCTCCTCATTCAACCCTACCACAAGAAAATAAAAACTGGGTAAAATTTAAGTTGAGGTATTTACTGACAGGGTTACCAAATCAAGCAACTACCATGTAGGATTTTCATACCATCCTCAACTTTCAACAGAGTGACTCGCAAAAACTGTAAAAAGGAAGAATGGCTCTTCTTGTGTATCTCCTACAGGAGGAGGTGGATGGTAAAGGGTCTTCAGGGGTCCAATGGAATGGATACAAGCAACAAATAACACCGATTACTAGGCGTCCATTTAGAATAAAACAATGAATCCATGTAACGGAAGGTGACTCGCCTCCTCATAACCGAATGACTATGACAAGGAATGTGACTGAAGATATTAGTAGACCATATTTGTAACGAGCACAAATAGTCTAGCAATGCATTCAGCCACATACGTGGGAATAACCATTTATTTCTCAGGAGGAGAGTCATTCTCCTCCATATGATTTTATTCCAGACAGGCACGTCTCAATCACGGTTATCCACTTTCCATTGCAGAGAATATGATGTTCTGCTGAGGACCAAGAATTGCTGGAGAGCGGCCACCCTCAAAGAACATGAAAGATCATTTTATAGACATATCTATATACTCACTTAGTGGGTATAGATACAAATTTTTCCCATCAGAACCTCAACCTTAGTCACATTTTTGTTGCTTTGCTGCACAAAACAAAGAGAAACACAAACAAAAATATAGATATTTTCCAGCTGTGTAGGCTGCATTGTGCAAGTAAAGATGGGAGGGGGGGGGGGAGATGTGTGCATATTTCAGGCAGCAATCCAACAAAATGTGAAAATTCTGAAGGGGGTGATTATTTTCGAAGCAGGTTGTTTCAGCGCTTGGCTCCAGGTGCCGAAACAGGGCGCCGCTATAGCACTAGTGCTAGTGCTATACTACAAACCCCACACAAGGGGCTGCTACGACTCAGAAGGGGAATTGTATTTAACGCCACCAGTGATATGAGCAGCACCAGGGTAAGCAATCATTCAGCTCGCTCTGCATCCAGCTCACCACCGGCATATATATCCACGTATGCAATTATCTTCTATACCCACTGTAGCTGTAAACCGTGCAAGTTCCAAACCGGGAGGAACAAATAACAAGCCTACCTTGAACCCTCTGTATACCTCTTTTTCAGGGGTATAACTACACTATTCCGCCCCCCCCCTCCCCCCAGAGATTGGTTGGCCAGCCCCCCTCCCATTCAACCAATCACAAAGCTGCATGGTGATTGGCTGTACAGCGCTTGGTACATCTCCCAAATTATTTTGCACTGATTTTAAATGTATGTGGTGTTGGGGGCTTGAGAGGTACTATTTTGTTATTACTTGGGGAGACATTTACAACACATTTCAAAGCAGTCATGGTAAAACTGGTTTAACCTACAGCTGAATTTGCATGAAAACATGGACTACTTCTGGTTTAAAAATAAGGAAATTTAATAGCATTTAGAACGGCATAGCTAGAGATGAGATAATTACGATTTCGCAAAATTTCGCGTAATTAGTGTAATTACGATTATGGCCGTAAGTACATAATCGTAATGAAGAAGGATTTCGCGTAATTTTTGCATTACAGTGGGTATTACGAAATTAATGCGTATGGCCATGCTCCCAAGCGGAAAAGTTGACGCATGGATCAATGTTAGGTAGCCGCCAACTTTAAGGGTTAATAGCAAAGCCCCCTTAAATGCTAAGAGCCTCAAATTTGGAGAATATATTAAGGAGATCAGGAGGAATAAGAGGAAATTTTTTTTTTCAAAAAGACCTTATAGTTTTTGAGAAAATCGATGTTAAAGTTTCAAAGTAAAAATGTATACATTTAAAAACCCGCCGACTTTAACGGTTAATAGCAAAGCCTGCTTAAAGTTTAGGAACACCAAATTCCTACGGTATATTAAGGGGATCAGTGGGAATAAGAGGAAAAACATTTTTTTCAAAAAGACCTTATAGTTTTTGAGAAAATCGATTTTTAAGTTTCAAGGGCAAAAATGTCTTTTAAATGCGGAAAATGTCAGTTTTTTTGCACAGGTAACAATAGTGTATTATTTTCATAGATTCCCCCAAGTGGGAAGAGTTTTACTTACTTCGTTCTGAGTGTGGGAAATATAAAAAAAAACGACGTGGGGTCCCCCCTCCCAGACCTCTTTAACCCCTTGTCCCCCATGCAGGCTGGGATAGCCAGAATGCGGAGCACCGGCCGCGTGGGGCTCTGCACCCTGACTATACCAGCCCACATGGTCCATGGATTGGGGGGTCTCGGAAGGGGAGGGGCAGCCAAGCTTTCCTGTACTCCTCCGAGCCCTTGTCCAATCCAAGGACAAGGTGCTCTTCTCCACCTCTTTTTCCTTCTATTCCCACTGATCCCCTTAATATACCCTAGGAATTTGGTGTTCCTAAACTTTAAGCAGGCTTTGCTATTAACCGTTAAAGTCGGCGGGTTTTTAAATGTATACATTTTTACTTTGAAACTTTAACATCGATTTTCTCAAAAACTATAAGGTCTTTTTGAAAAAAAAATTTTCCTCTTATTCCTCCTGATCTCCTTAATATATTCTCCAAATTTGAGGCTCTTAGCATTTAAGGGGGCTTTGCTATTAACCCTTAAAGTCGGCGGCTTTTTTATATTTTACGGAGCGTTACGGTTTAACGCAAAATTACGGTAGCGTTTAATGCGAAATTACGGCATGAACGAAACGCGAAATTACGCATTGAAAATTACGCTTACGGTATTTTCAATTACGATTTTAATGGCAATTACGCTACCGTAATTTCGCATCGTAATCGCAAATTTTGCATGCGTAATTATAGTAATGCGAAATTACGAAAATTTTGGCTCAACTCTAGGCATAGCAATAGGGGATGCAGAGGTTGTGACTACACCGGGGTTCCTGGACCAGAAAAGCCCCCCAAGCCCCTCCTTCAACCACTGTATTAATTAATAAGGATGCGCAGGTGATTGCAAAATTGAGTGTTTCTGCAAGCAGGCTGCATTACTTTACCCTCATTGCCACCGCGCTCCTCACCCCTCTCCATCCTCCTGATACTTCCTCCTTCTGATTGTGAATGAGGAAGTATCAGGAGGATGGAGAGTGGCAACCACGGTAAAATAACCCCTTTTGCTGCATCCCAATTGCACTAATTCTCCAACTAAATTTTCTGTTCACCCACTCATTCTTAAAAGGAGAAAACTTAGGCAACAAAGTGATTTGAATAAGGGCCTATATGTGCTTCAAATAGAGCTTATTGTCAGACTGTTCCTCTTCCCTGATCAAAGCTCTCTATCATTGTGACTATCCATGGTAGGTTTTGGGTCTTCATCATCAATTGTTATCTATAGAGTGCTTGGGCCCCACTAGAAAACGTGTACTGGAGCGCATATTTTTTTAACTATGCCACCTGGGGCATAAATAAAAATCATGGGGCTTCCCAGCAACCCCCCAACGTTCACACTGTTCCCCTTGCCTACACCTGGTGGCCATCACAGCCTGGAGGCCCGTCTTGCAGTGGTCATAAAACATTTGTGGACATCATAATCTACACACCAATACAAAGTATGGCAACAAAAACACCAGATCAGAAGGAAGAAACCCCCTTATAAGAGGGAGTAAAGTGGTGTTTAGGACCCTGTTACAGCTCTGAGTCCCCTGAGCTTCCCTCTAGTTACACCCCTGTAGACCACTATACTGTGTTATTGACTTTGTTCACACAGCTGCCACAGCATGAAAATATGGACTTAAACCACTTTTTGTTCTAAACCAGGAATGTTTTGCAATGTTTAGTGCAGTGAGTATGTGAACTGACCAAATATGTCAAAGTGATCCTTGTTTCGGGTTATCCCTGCGCTGTCCTGGACAAACGCCCACTAATTACTTGTACAATGTGCCATGCTGAGAAGGGACATCTCATTCTCGATGACAGTTAGTGCGGATCTACATGCTGGCTGCTCTGGCCACTTTGTCTGCACAATGCTAACTAAAAGCAGAACATCATGTGCTCGTGGCAATCAGCGTGTACACTTTGTAGAAGGTGCCAGGGTTGAGAGAAATCTTACAGCATATATTCCAAATTAACTCTTCTCACTCTGATACTGATTTAGTATCTTCAGATAAAATAATAAACAGCTATTTGTAAGCTAACTGTGAAAGTGTCTGTGTGAATAGGCCTCAAAAAAGGCTTCCAATATTCCCATGTAACAGACGTCTACCTGAAGCAAAAAAAAAAAAAAAGATATAATTAATTGTATGTGTAGTATGGATAATGAAAGGTGGGGGGAAAGGCTGCGCATCCCTAAACACATGCTGCAATTGAATGGTTAATCGCACAGGCATACACCACCTCTACCAGACTGAAAAATGCATGCCCTGCATCCAAGACAAGTGCTAACATTTATTAAACTAGGAGGAACTTTAGCTTCCAATATGGTTTGCATGCAAAGTATATTATACTAGACACTTGCGCCACGGTGAGGCAGACCTCCGGGCAAGTGACCTAACCTAAATTTAAAACCTTGGGAGCAGCTAAGCAAAACAAATGTGTAACTTACATTTGGTAGAAGAGCGAGTTTCCTGTTTGCATGATAAGTAGTAGCAGATTTGCATATGATTTGCATCTGAGTTGAATGCGAAGTGTGCAGAAAATCTATTTAGGTGCTACACACTGAGCTGGTGGTCATTTCAGACGCAGCCTTAGTGGTATGTGCTGGCGTTCTCCTCGCTGTAGTATGGATAATGAATAGAACATTAATAGCAAAGCAAAGTCTCATTTTTATAGCTTTTTTTAATAGCATTGCATGATTCTGTCATATTTGCAATTCACAAACTACACTGTAATTTAAACTATAAAACAGAGTAGGGCTAATGACCATTTGAACTTTCCTGCTGTAAAACCTTATCTCAAGCTCTCTCTCACTGTTTCCTGATTGTTTAAATGCTTCAGAAAACAGGACTGAATTTCACCCAAGTTGGGTTGGAAAACTCAGAGAAGCTCTTTTGCATAGATAACTGAAGTTTCTTCACTGTTCATGTACTGTAAACATTATGAGACTCTTATTGGCTGCTAATGTTCTTCTTCGCTGTACTATACTACACATACAGTTCATTATCTCATAAGTTTACTTTCGCTTCAGGTTTGCTTTAAACAATGACCGTAATGCTCGGCGTCCATTCAAATGAGTAGACAGACATTAGTACCGGCTTTTACTGTCGTTTGAGCAAAGGCCCCATTTGATCAATTGTCCACTGTCTTTTTTCATCCTGAATGCTACATTTAGTGTACAGCAAGGGTCTCAAACTCAATTTACCTGAGGGGCCGCCAGAGGCAAAGTCAGGATGAGGCTGGGCCGCATAAGGAATTTCACAACCGCGGCGCATCGCCGCCTCTGCCCGCCCCTCTCACTCTTCCTTCACAGAGAGGGGCGGCGATAGGCAGCAATCCGTGTGGCGTGGTCAGGAGGGGAAGAGCTGAAGCTGAAGGCTCTGCCCCTTCCAGGAAATGCCGGCGGATTGCCCCCCCCCCCCCCCCCCCCGGGCAATTTAGGGGCTCTGCAGCCCTTGTTTAGCGGCAGGGATGCGGCGGATTACTTGGGAGCACTGAAGCGAACTATAAGGAAGCTTTTGGCGGTGAGGGCCACAAAATATTGTATCGCGGGCCACGAGTTTGAGACCCCTGGTGTAGAGGATCCGCTAACCACACTTCCGTGTCCTCCTGTGGGGTAAAAACAAAAGCAACGCCTTTGCCAAACAACGAGAAGTGTCATCCCCATAGATGTGTAAGACTTCTCCTCTCTGTAGAATGAATTTTAATAAAGCCAGCTGTAGGGGTGGGAAGGTGCAAGAAGTGTCCCCCCCCCCTACCCCCCTAGTTTGTACAAACAAACAATGAGACAAACAGAGGAGAGTTCTGAACAACTTTAAAACTAGGGATTGTCAATGAGATGCAAATAATTCCAAATTGATGCAAGATTATGCAGATGTATGTAGCTTGAAAATGGACTAATCAAATTCTCCCAAAGTGGAATTTGATTGGTTCATTTTCAAGCTGCATACATTTGCATAGTCCTTTATCACCCCGGAATTATTTCCATCTCTTATTGGACTTTATATACATAAACAAACACACACATTCACTTGTTCCAAGGGGTAAAGGCAACCTATTTTTTTTTTTACTTTACCAGTGTAGCTGTAATTTACAGGAGGTATTATAATCTGATGGACCAGGACCTCTTGCTGAAAATCTTTGCATTAGTTTAGTTCCTCATGGGGGATTCTCAGCATTTCTTTTAAATGGGTTCAAATCCATTTCCTGGAAAGGACTTATACAAAGATGCCAGGTGGACTACTCACTTGCAGATTATACTGCCAGTTGCACTGTGCCAGTGTCATTTAAAGAGAAACTCCAACCAATAATTGAACTTTATCCCAATCAGTAGCTGATACCCCCTTTTACATGAGAAATATATTGCTTTTCACAAACAGACCATCAGGGGGCGCTGTATGACTGATTTTGTGCTGAAACCCCTCACACAAGAAGCTCTGGGACCGCAATACTTTTGGCAGTTTGTTACAATGTAACAATGTTCACAGACAGGAATTAGCTGTTTACAGCTGTCTCCAACAGCCAAAACAGCTAGCAGCAGCTACATAACCTGCCCACAGTAAAAATGTCCCCATGTAATAAATGTCAGAATGTAAATCTGGGAGAGGAAAGATTTTACAATGAGCAAACACTGACTAAATCATTTATACATAATTATTGTAAATTATTTTCACTGGAGTTCCTCTTTAAGGGGTGTTTTTGAAAATGAATGCGATCCTCATACTCCCCCATAAGGAGATGGACTAGTCCAAAACTGGTCATTGAGAGAATTTAGAAGATTATATGAATCCCTAGTTTTCGTGACAATTATGTAAGAAGTAAGAAAAAAAAGTATAGTTCATTACCTCTGTGACAAATGTCCTTGGTTTATGTAAGTATGTCTATGGAGTTTTACAAAAAAAACACATTAAAAAAATCATAGTGCTCCTTTAAATCAAAACCCATTTGATCATTCAAGGGGAGTTACTAAACTCCTACTAAACCACTTACGGGAATGTTTAAAGAGACACTTCAACCCAGGATTTAACTTCATCCCAATCTGTAGCCAATAGTCCCTTTCCCACAAGAAATCTTTACCTTTTCCTGAATATATCATCAGGGGGGGTCTGTGTGGCTGATATTGTCGTAAAGCCCCTCCCACAGTGTGATGTCATGGACTTGACAGTTACCCGCCTGTGAACCTCATTGCATTGTGGGAAATAACAGTTGTCTCCAACTGCCAAGGAAGCAGTATCTCCCTCTGTGCATAGAACTTTCAGTGAACGAACATTCCGGCAGGACTAAAGAGGTTGCCACCTGTGATTAATTCAAAAAGTATACCAAGGAGAGAAAAGATTTTACATTAGGCAAACACTGACTCATTTATAATTGTAACACAAATAAGCAATTTTATTAAATAGGAACTTAAAGGGACACTGAAGTGGAAAAAAAAAGTATGATATAATGAATTGATTGTGTAGTACGGATAATTACTAGAACATTAGTAGCAAAGAAAATACTCTCATATTTTATTAGACTTGTGTGTCTGCTCCATCCTAATGTTTTATTTCTTAGCTGTACTACACATATAACTCATTATATATCTTTTTTTTCACTTCAGTGTTTCTTTAAGCGAAAAGTAGAAAAATATAAATCTATACATTGCAAAATGAGAAGTTAAAACACAAGAGTTCAAGAAATTATTGCTATTTGCCATGTAAATTGTTCATATTGTTTGATCCACCATCAGCCTTCACATTATCTTTACTACTGGCAGACATAAAAAAAAACAGACAACACCAACTGCCATTATCCATATCCACACCCCCTAACAAAGCGATAGGCTAAAAAGTTGTGTTTTCATAGATATACATATACACAGAGGGTGTACCGGTTGCTTGGCAGCTGGAAAGAGCTGTTATTTCCCACAATGCAACAAGGCTCCCACAGTGTGATGTCAGGACCATGGTCATGACATCACACTTTGGGAGGGGTTTCATCACAGTATCAGCCGTACAGACCCCCTGATGATCTATTCAAGAAAAAGTAAACATTTATCATATGAAAAGAGGTTACCGCTACCGATTGGGATGAAGTTCAAATCTTGGTTACAGTTCCTTTTTATTTTCACTACTGTTTCTCTTTAGATTACTAGAGATTCCTCCTACTCCCGGTTCCTGAAAAGAGAGTTCACATTTTACCAATACTATAATTTTTTTTATTTTTTTTTCTATAAATGACAATATTTTTCCAAGATAAGAGGAAAGATAAGCCTATAAAAAATGTTTTGTAGAGGTTCCTGTTCTCGCCTAAATAGAAAAGTAAGCAGAACAGAGGTGGAGAGGTTAATTGCCTTTTTCCCATTTAGCCTCTGTTCCAAGTAAGGCCAGTGAGGTGAGAGAATGTTAACCATGTTAGAGCTATACTTATCTCATTAAATGTATCGCCATCGACCAAGGACCTCTCAGTCATTCTTGTCAGCAGAGATGGCGATGAAATAAAAGCCAAATGTATAGAGGGGGGAGAAAAAACAACTTACGGTAAACAAAAGATTGAGCCAAAGGCATTTGAAAGGTGTTGAGTAAATTTATTACCGTCACCATCTGGCATTCAATCACTCACCCCTGATTCTTTGAGACTATTGTGAAATGTGACCTAGAAAACTGCTACTGCACTTTTTGCACTTTTAAAAGAGGCATTTATTGGTTTGTTAACAGTAAAACAATTTTAAAAGAAACTGGTAAAACTATTTTAAAATAAAAACCGGTATACTAAAATTACACTCTGAAGTCAAATAAATGCAAAAGAAAAAAACTGAAAAAAATTATATTATATATATATATATATATATATATATATATATATATATATATATATATATATATATATATATATATATATATATACACACACACACACACACACACGTACACACACACGCACGTACACACACGTACACACACACACACGTACACACACACACGCACACACACACATATATATATACATACATATACATATACATTTATACACACACACACACACAGTGGGATGCAAAAGTTTGGGCAACCCTTGTTAATCGTCATTATTTTCCTGTATAAATCGTTGATTGTTATGATAGAAAATGTCAGTTACATATATCATATAGGAGACACGCACAGTGATATTTGGGAAGTGAAATAAAGTTTATTGGATTTACAGAAAGTGTGCAATAATTGGTTAAATAAAATTAGTCAGCTGCATAAATTTGGGCACCACAAAAAATAAATTAAATCAATATTTAGTAGATCCTCCTTTTGCAGAAATTACAGCATCTAAACGCTTCCTGTAGGTTCCAATGAGAGTCTGGATTCTGGTTGAAGGTATTTTGGACCATTCCTCTTTACAAAACATCTCTAGTTCATTCATTTGTGATGGCTTCCGAGCATGGGCCGCTCTCTTTAACTCACACCACAGATTTTCAATTATATTCAGGTCTGGGGACTGAGATGGCCATTCCAGAATGTTGTACTTGTTCCTCTTCATAAATGCCTTAGTGGATTTTGAGCAGTGTTAATGGTCGTTGTCTTGTTAAAAGATCCAACCCTGGCGCAGCTTCAGCTTTGTCACTTATTCCTGGACATTGGTCTCCAGAATCTGCTGATACTGAGTGGAATCCATGTGTCCCTCAACTTTGACAAGATTCCCAGTCCTTCACTGGCCACACAGCCCCACAGCATGATGGACCCACCACCATATTTTACTGTAGATAGTGGTTGTTTTTCTTGGAATGCTGTGTTATTTTTCCTCCATGCATAACACCCCTTGTTATGCCCAAATTACTCAATTTTAGTTTCATCAGTCCACAGCACCTTATTCTACAATGAAGCTGGCTTGTCCAAATGTGCTTTAGCATACCTCAAGCAGCTCTGTTTGTGCTGTGGGCGGATAAAAAGCTTCCTCTGCATCACTCTCGCATACAGCATCTCCTTGTGTAAAGTGCGCTGAATGGTTGAAAGATGCACAGTGACTCCATCTGCAGCAAGATGATGTTGTAGGTCTTTGGTGGTGGGCTGTGGGTTGACTCTGACTTTTCTTACCATTCGTCGCTTCTGTCTATCCGAGATTTTTCTTGATCTGCCACTTCAAGCCCTAACTTGAACTGAGCCTGTGGACAGCTGAAAACTCTGAAACAGTTTTCAGTATCCTTCCCATAAACCATGATGGTGAACAATCTCTGTCTTGAGGTCATTTGAGAGTTGTTTTGAGACCCCCATGTTGTTACTCTACAGAGAAAATTAAAAGAAGAGGGCAACTTACAATTGACCCCGCCCCCTTAAATACTCTTTCTCATAATTGGATTCACCTGTGTATTTAGATCAGGGGTCAGTGAGCTTACCAAGCCAATTTTAGTTCCAATAATTAGTTCTAGAGGTTTTGGAATCAATAAAATTACAACAGTGCCCAAATGTATGCACCTGCCTAATTTTATTTAAACAATTATTGTGCAGTTTCTGTAAATCCGAAAAACTTCATTTCACTTCTCAAATATCGTGTGTGTGTGTGTGTGTGCGTGCATGCGTGCGTGCGTGCGTGCGGGCATGTAATTTGATTTATTAGGGTTAATACTAAAAATAAACACTACCTACATTTGTTATATATTTCATGTTTGCCTGGAGCACCACCTACTGGTGGGAGTGAAAAAAAGCTTTGAAGTAAAACAGTTTCTTCTTGTAGTCAACAAGTTTCTAACGTTACAGTAGCCTTGCCCATTAACGTAGCTGCTATAGACGGGAGAGTTCTACAATATATTATGGAGATGGAGTATTCATATCCTTACTACACAGCAGTAAAGCAAGAGCTAAATTTTAAAGTAGAATGAGTACTACATTAATTTTATCATGATACATGTTACTTCATGGTCACTTTGAGCCTTTATATGAGTATAGCTGTGACTCGATAGAGGATACACCTCTTTGGAAAAAACAGCAATGTGTGTTTCTTAACATAAAGCAAACTGATCTGTTCTGATCTGTATTAATTATAGGGTTTTTAACCAGTTCACCTCACAAGCTATATTACCATTACCACCAAGAGCCATTTTCAACTTTCAGCTCTCCTCCCATTCATTTGGCCATAACTTTATAACTGTTCATCACCTTAATCGTGTTACTTTCACCACAAATTGGGCTTTTTGTGGGTGATACTTTTTTCATTTATTACTTTATTTTCTATGTATTGTAAAAAGAAAACTAGGGAAAAAAATGAACTGGAGAATATAATATTTCTCCAATTCCATCCCCTATAGTTTAAAAAATAAACAATGCTTCTAAAAAAACACACACACATTTTATTTCCCAATTTGTCCTGGCTATAACCACATTTAAATTATGTTCCATATAAAATGTTACATGGCAAAATATAATTTGGAAAGAAAGGTGGATTTTTTTCTGTTTTAGGTTTTGTTGTACCCTATTAATAATTACAAGCCCCAAGCCCTTATTTGCTAAATAACAGTAATACACCCTCATGACTTACATAGTAAAAAAAAACAACAACAAAAAAACCTGAGTCTTTAAGGTAACTATTTATGTATTTATTTTAAAAAAAGTCCCTTTTTTTTTTTTTTACAAGTGCTTCTGCTTAATAACTTGGAGAGGGGGGTAATAACTATAATAATTTTTTTCAAAGATTATTTTAATTTTTGGCCACAATATGGTGCTTTACACTATCCTGAGTTACTAGGAAGTGTTTGATCTTTTTTTACACTATTTTTACTTCATTTTTATAATTGAACATGGCTCCTAATTGGAGTCATGTTTATTTATTCCCAGGCACTTCGATTGGCTCAGGGAACACATGTTCTCCTTCACCAATCCCCAACGTGTAAATCCTGATGTGAACACCCATACCCGCCGCTAACTGACAGGACGTACTAGTACAACCTGTTTGAGTTATTAAGGCTCAGTCTGGACGAATGGGTACGTCCAGGTTGAGTTAAGTGATTAACGATCCTTTTAGATTTCCTACAAGCAGACATTAAAATAGCCGCTTCAGAGACTTCCTGACAACACTATGACTAGTGAGTTTGTTTGGAAGAATTACCTGCAGTAATTGGCAGAGTTGCAATGCTTTCAGTTATGTGCAGCTAATTACTCATGGGGGAATATAGAAGTTTCCTATGTTTTACTTGGTAGGACATACTTTAGAGAAAGCATGTACTTATCTCATTTTTTAGGAAAAAATGCTATTTAAGCTTACACGCTCTTTAGGACATGCACAGCCGGCTGCAAGCTAAAATGGAAAAGTCATTTTTAATAGCAGTATATCACAAAATGATGAGTATTTATATATTCCATAGCAATAGCATTCTTTTAAACAAAAGTGGACTAACTAAAAAGGACACCCATTTTAGTCTCCTATGCATACAGATTACCTAATGATCATTAAATTGGGCAGTATATTGCTTCCAAGCATTTTATTTGCTGCTTTACTTTGTACATAACATAGAGAATTGCATGCTTTCTCATGCAGAGGGTTTATTCCTCTTCTCAGAATTCAGCCTATTGTCAATGTTCTGACCAGTTAGCCACAAACAAGACATTTGATTGGCCGCTATGTAACAGCCACTTGGATGTCTTATCTCCATAATCCTTAAAGAGAAACTCCGACCAAGAATTGAACTTTATCCCAATCAGTAGCTGATACCCCCTTTTACATGACAAATCTATTGCATTTCACAAACAGACCATCAGGGGACGCTGTATGACTGACTTTGTGATGAAACCCCTCCCACAAGAAACTCTGGTACCGCGGTACTCTGGGCAAACTGCCACAATGTAACACTGTTCACAGACAGGAAATGGCTGTTTACAGCTGTCTCTAACAGCCAAAACAGCTAGGAGCAGCTACATAACCTGCCCACAGTAAAAATGTCACCATGTAATAAATTTCAGAATGTAAATCGGGGAGAGGAAAGATTTTACAATGAGCAAACACTGACTAAATCATTTATACATAATTATTGTAAAAATGAAGCACTTTTTTTATTACATTATTTTCCCTGGAGTTCCTCTTTAAGTATTTTTAAGCGTGTTAACTATGGTGTGACTACAAATACACTTGAAAGGGAGTCCCAGGGAAACACTGTTTTTTTTTTTTTTTATTGAGACTGCATTTGATTTGTATATTCTGCATTACTTTTAACTGTTTTTACAATTCAGAGGAAAGAGAGGAAAGAGATACTATATTTGTCTCTGGAAACAATGTACAAATGTTCATACTAGTTGTATTCTAGTGTACTAAATAATCTAAGCAATAGCTAAACAGTGGGAACTGTGAGTTAAAGAAGTAGTTCAGGTTTTTTTATTGCTTTTTTTTCTTCACAATGTAGTCTAAAAGGCCACGTCCACCCAAAACCAACCCCTAAATTTAGTAAGAATTTTGTCAGATTTAGTCATGTCCAATGGCCCCAGTATATAGAACCCATCAAATTTGACACACCTTACATAGCTATGCTTTGAATAATGCCAAAGTGTTTAGGGTATTGGAGCTTTTCATAAGGAGAAATAAGAAGTATACAGTAAGAACAAGATTTTTTTTTAAAAAAAGCAACTTTATATTCAGTTAGGGGAATTGCCATGGGAATGTTTTAGAGGTTACAGAAACCATCCTTAAACCAAGTAAATACATTGAAGGGTACTTGCCATTTAGTAGAAATGAAATAAAAAAAAAATAAAGGGAATATATAGTGAATATATCGGGAATAAAAGTCAAAGGAAATAAAAAGTGATTAAACATTTAAAGGGAATATTTATTTATTGATTTATTTATTATTTATTTATAGTATTTATAAAGCGCCAACATATTACGCAGCGCTGAAGATATAGTGATTAAATAAAAAATCTAGATTTATTGGTACACTCAAATAATTCAAAGGAATGTCTATGTATGAACTATTACCCATAAGTGTTTTTTATTAAATACAAAAAAATTAATAATTTTATAGCTGTGTAATAGAGGTGATCAATAAGATGCTAATAATTCAAGTTTGCATGAAAATAACATGTAAATCACATGCAGCATGGAACTGGGCATTTTTAAATAGTTTGAAAATCTGATTGGCCAAATGTTAAGCCACATATCATTTACATAAAATGTTCAAACAAGCTGGAAGACTTAAGCTAAGGACACACAAGCAATAATGGTCTCCCTTGGGGAATAAAATCCTCAGGTGACAAATTGGGGGGCCTATGTTGTACAGACACATCACTTGCCTTTAGGCTATATACTCTGGTGCTATGGAGGGGAGCAGAGAGGACCAGTTGAAAAAGTTGCAGCGCACAATGGGTGCAATATATGTGGGCGGAATTGTTATTTATCGATATATGCTATTTAGCAGGCGGCTGCAATTAAATTGAAATTTATCATTTTGTTAGCGGGAATAAGGAGGTGTTAAGGTTAGGCACCATTAGGGGGGCTTAGGCACCACCAAGGGGGTCTTAGGGTTAGGCACCATTAGTGGGGCTTAGGCACCACCACCAGGGAGGTCTTAGGGTTAGGCACTACCAGGGGGGTCTTAGGGTTAGGCACCACCAAGGGGATCTTAGGGTTAGGCACCATTAGTGGGGCTTAGGCACCACCACCAGGGAGGTCTTAGGGTTAGGCACTACCAGGGAGATCTTAGGGTTAGGCACCAGCAGGGAGGTCTTAGGGTTAGGCACTACCAGGGGGGTCTTAGGGTTAGGCACCACCAGGGAGGTCTTAGGGTTAGGCACTACCAGGGGGGTCTTAGGGTTAGGCACTACCAGGGGGGGTCTTAGGGTTAGGCACCACCAAGGGGGTCTTAGGGTTAGGCACTACCAGGGTGGTCTTAGGGTTAGGCACCACAAGGGTGGACTTAGGGCTAGACACCACCAAGGGGGTCTTAGGGTTAGGCACTACCAGGGGGGTCTTAGGGTTAGGCACTACCAGGGGAGGTCTTAGGGTTAGGCACCAGCAGGGGGGTCTTAGGGTTAGGCACTACCAGGGGGATCTTAGGGTTAGGCACCACCAGGGAGGTCTTAGGGTTAGGCACTACCAGGGGGGTCTTAGGGTTAGGCACCACCAAGGGGGTCTTAGGGTTAGGCACTACCAGGGTGGTCTTAGGGTTAGGCACCACAAGGGGGGACTTAGGGCTAGACACCACCAAGGGGGTCTTAGGGTTAGGCACTACCAGGGGGGTCTTAGGGTTAGGCACTACCAGGGGGGTCTTAGGGTTAGGCACTACCAGAGGGTCTTAGGGTTAGGCGCTACCAGGGGGGTCTTAGGGTTAAGCACCACCAAGGGGGTCTTAGGGTTAGGCACTACCAGGGGAGGGTTATGTGTGAGAGTAGGTAGAGGTTAGGTTATAGTTAGGTTCAACATTATTGGTAAATTTACTGATAATGTAATGCTGTACTTAAATCATTATTTACCATGTTTGTTATCATTTTTTGTTATTTAACATTGCACTTAAACTCTTATTTACAGATAGATATTGCTAGTAAAATCATTATTTAACGTTTGAGCCTAAATTAGCTTGCAACTTTTTCAAATAAATGCGAGCAGAGGGACGGTGATGGGCACATGGTGGAACAGATTTCTGCTAGTGGGGGGAGCAGAAATAGCCTTGTGATCTCTTCTGCTCGGGTGGCCTCTCTATACACACTTGATCATTGGCTGAAACAGTCATTATTGGCAGTTATGCAGGTGTGTATGTAGCTTTAACATCTACTTGACACACACACACACACACACACACACACACACACACACACACACACTGACACACACACACACACTTACACACACACACTCTACTTACCAGTCAGCAAGTTAGGAAACTTCTGTTGTGAATTGTTTACTACAGCAGTAAGATGAGTGGCCTTTCTTCTAAAAAAAAAAAATCACAAAAAAAAAATCCAAGTTAAGGTGGAGCCTCTAAGTCAAATATTTATTTGCAATGTTTTATATGTTCCTGATTTGGAAAAATATGTATTCAAATATTACATGGCATATTAAAAACCCTATAATTAACTATAAATAATAAAATATAAAAAAAATCAACTATAATTATACAATAATATAAATACAGGCAAATACAGGCAGTTCCCTACTTACAAATGACTCAAATTACAATTTTTCATACAAACAAAATTGTCTCTATATACAAAACTTACATTATTGATCATTGTATTACATATTTTTGTTGTTACATGTCACAGTATTGTGTAAACTGTTGTAAGTAGTTTAACCACTTTACCCCCCGCGGTACGGATTTCTCCGTCACTTTTTCCACCCTTATAAAACCAAGGGACGGAGAAATCCGTACCTCCCGCGCTACCGTCGCTGTCCACGCTCCCGCCGCTCATGCTCGCGCTCCTGCCGCTCGTGCACACCGCCGCCTGCTCGCCCGGAGATCAATGAACGGGAAAATCCATTCCCGTTCGTTGATCTAAGTCCCCGCAATGATCTGCTGCTTCTATGAGAAACAGTGCGATCATTGTGATTTTCCCAGCCTCGCAGTGCTTCCTGTAAGCGTCCATCCGGACACTTACAGGTCACATGAACACAAACTCACTGTGGCCATCTTGAGGCCAAGTAGTAAAACTACGCCCTAAAGCATTTTACATATACAAATACATTAGTTTTACACAAATTAACTCATTACCTCCCACACTCTCCAATTTTAATAAAAAAAAAAATACAATAAAAAAAAACATAAATAGTTACCTTAGGGACTGAACTTTTTAAATATTTATGTCAAGAGGGTATAACACTGTTACTTTATAAACTACGGGCTTGTAATTAGGGATGGATGCAAAACTGAAAAAAAATGCATTTATTTCCAAATAAAATATTGGCGCCAAACATTGTGATAGGGACATAATTTAAATGGTTTTATAACCAGGACAAATGGGCAAATACATTTCATGGGTTTTAATTACAGTAGCATGCATTATTTAAAAACTATAATGGCCGAAAACTGAAAAAATAAATTTTTTCCCACATTTTTTCCTATTTTCCCATTAAAACACATATAGAATAAAATAATTCTTGGCATAATGTCCCACCTAAAGAAAGCCTAATTGGTGGCAAAAAAAAACAAACAAGATATAGTTCATTTCATTGCGATAAGTAATAATAAAGTTATAGACGAATGAATGGAAGGAGCGCTGAAAGGTGAAAATTGCTCTGGTGTTCAAGGGGTAAAACCCCTCAGTGGTGAAGTGGTTAAAACAAATTAAGAGCATATTGAAAACAACAACTAAAAACACTTTTTATAGTATATGTCTACATGCAGAGTTCTCCGAAAGTAAATCATTTAAATCCACGTTCCACTTTGTATAACATAATGGTCTCAATCCATTAAATTTTTTCTCCGAAGGGGACCGCCAGTATACAATTTTAAAATAAAAAAAATGTGTGCTACATTTGATTTTTTCTTTAAATGTTTGTTAAAAAACAAAAAAACAAAAACTATATATTCCCTTAAAGGTTCTGTTCACCAGCTAATCTAGACAGATTTTGTAATGTAACATTCATTTGCTTTTTTATGAGTTACATTGAACACATTGGAAAAGGCAGATTATTCACTGCAGTTGTATCTTACTAAACTTCTACAGATGTTCTATGGGGTTTAAAAGTCAGCGGTGTGACCAGAAAGTGAACCCTTGTGATTACTACTGTCAGAATGAGGGAATTTGCACTTTAACAGCGTTTAATGAACCCAAATGCAAGTAGGTTTAACCTTCCACACCCCGTTCATTATTTGATACCATTATACTCTCATCAATCAGTACTTCTTTTTTTTAAATTTCTTTTCCAAACATCTACCACCTCTCACATTTATGTCAGAGTTACATGCAAATGCACTGTGTTTTTTTCATTTAAACTCATTAGTATGCCAAAATTCAAATTTTGTGTGCCTAGTAAAAAAATAGCCATATTTACATCACATAGAATGCAAGATGAAGATGTTTGGACTGCCAGATTTCGGTCAGTATCCTCTAGAATAGAGTTTAAAAAAAAGTGAAACGATAAAAAAATATATTTTTAGATTATCTTTCAGCCACTAGAGGGGGAAGGAGAACTAGCTGAATGTAATGAAGTAGGGAGTTTCTTTACTTATTGCATTCTCTGCTGGCCAAAAGTAAGTGTCCTTTATTCTAATAGCAATAAGGCCAACCATGGAGATGATGGTATAATCAAACAAGGTGATTGACTATGGCTATTTTCTTTTTAAAGGTATAAACAAAAGGGTAAGTGCACATTAATTCAGCAGCCATCACAGCCTCAACTAGGAATGATCAATGAGATGCAAATATTCAGAGTTAATGCAGGCTTATGTAAATTCTGAATGCAAATATATGCGACTTGAAAATGCACCAATCAAATTAAACCTTGGTGGGACTTAAAGAGGAGCTGTCAGCCATACTATCTCATGAAAAAAAAAACACCACATATATAGGTAGATAAATACTTGCTCTACTTACATATCATATGTATTGCACTGTCCATATTTTGATTTTAGTGATTTTTCTATAGTAACAAAATAGAAAATCTTTCTTAGGATTCTATTTTAACTGTCTATCTTGAAGCCAATGCTGATGTTATTTCCTCCCTTACTTGCCTCTGCCTGATTGTGTATGCATTGCCCGCCCTCCTCCCAGTCTTCAGGCACTCCCACCCAGCTCTGCAATAGAAAGTGCATTGTCTCAGCATGAGATATATTGGCCAACCAGAGAGGAACAGAGGTGTGGGAGGGGAAAACAGGAGGTAAAGAGGCTTCAGCCAATCAAGCTGCATTAGTTAAGTCTGGGGGAAATAAACAAGCAAATTTAGACAACCCAGCATGCCCTGCAACTTCCTTTGTGCGGCAATGTACCAAATAAGAGTCAGGTAAACTGGGGAATGATCATTTATAAACAAGAAAAGTAATAGTGATTTTAAACTTTTGGATGGCCTGGTTAGCATCCTTATTACTTGTTTACCAGATAAAAATAAAGAATTGATTTTTTATTTTATGCCCGACAGTTACACTTTAATTAGAAAGTCTTCAAGCTGCATATATTTGCATACAGAATTTACATAATCCTATATCAACTCAGAATGTTTTGCATCGCATTAATCATCCCTAGCTTCAACAAGTCCTGCTTCATTTGCTAGTTCAGCTGGTGACCTGGAAAGTGCACTATAGCCTGATGATTGTGGAGGATGTGTTTGCTTTAAAGGCAACTTCAGGAAAAGCTGATATTTTAAGCTTGGGTTGAATTGGCATTTCTGATTCTTACAAAGTCTGTAGATTCACATGGTGGTATGTTCCCACAGTTTGGCATGTCCTAATGGAAGGGGCAGAGAAGGTTTCACAAAATATTTGCTTGTTCTACATTTAGAAATTGTCTCTGGATTGGCCATAGTGATTAAGCACATATCTAAATTTTTGTATGAATATCCCCCTCCCACCCCCAACAGAGTAATCAAATGGCATAATATTGTCAGCAATCCAGACCTTCAAATATCAGTTTTGGTTGGAGTTGTTCTTTAACATTACATCATTTTAACATGGCACACTCACCATTTGTGATGTGTCCACCAATGTTGCAGCACTTCATTCTTTCACTTTCAAATACACATTTCTAGAAAAATATTGTGTATGGCAGTGACAAGAATCCTAAATGTGTCTCTCTCTGGAAACAATTATAAGGAAAAACAGGAGCAACCAGGGGCGCATGTACTATTGCAATGCTGCTGCTTGACCCCTCCCTAGAAATAGCACTGCGTCACAATCAAGCCTATGACCGCAGCTGCTCTGCAGGTGTACAGACTTCAGTTTCAGAACTCCCATCCACTGACACAAAGCAGTATTCTATCTAGTAGGGAGGGTTAGTGAGATGCAAATAATTCTGAGCCGATTATTCAATTTTTTAACTAAATATACGGCCCTTCCCCACTTTTGCCTGGGGTCTGCCCGCCACCATTAGTTAATCTACATATATTGTCAACCTCCAATAATAATTAGTTTTTGGCTGGGACGGCAATTTTTTTCTCCACCCCATCTTGACGAATGGAATGGCCAATAAGTGGCCATGTGACCTTGGGGGCTGGGCCCTTATAGAGAAGAGTGGAAATAAAAAGCAAGGACTCCAGTGTGAGTCTTGTGTATGATCAGGTGGGTGTGAAGGGGGTGTGGCTACAGTCATAAATACATTTGTACTTCCTTGCATCTGGAAGCACAGACAGAATTTGGCTTTGAGCTTTCTGAATACGTGATTTTCAAAACAAACATTCAGGGGAATAACTGTAAATTTCCTCTAACCTCCGGTCCCTCCCGACAAAACCCTTGAACCTCCCTTTAATTAAATACATGTAGTGCATGGGTTGGGTGCAAAGGAGTTGCCAATAGTAAAAATATCAGCAATTTAAATTGGCAATATTTTAGTATAGACAAACCTAAAACTAAAGCCCCTACCTAATGCTTAAAACAAATGCCCTCCTAGTGCCTAATGCTAGGTACACACTATGAGATTTTTTGGCAGATTTACTTTCAGATCGATTATTTCCAACATGTCCAATCTAATGTCCGATCGATTTCCGATCAACATCAGAGAGATTTCTGACCATTTTCCATTCACTTCAATAGGGTATCGATCGGAAAAATTCGTTGCAATCGATCGGAAATCAGATCGGACATGTTGGAAATAATCGGTCTGAAAGTTAATCTGCCAGAAAATCTCGTAGTGTGTACCTAGCATAAAACAAACTCTTCAGCTCTAAAGATGCGTACACACGCCATACTTTTTCAAACGACGGGTCCATCAGACCCTCCCGCGGTGCAGTCGTTCTGCCGACAGCTGCACGTGCAATTGTCGACAGAACGACTGCACCACTGGAGGGTCATTTGAAAAAGTACGGCATGTGTACGTGCCTCAAAATGCTATCGGCATTGTTTTCTCAAACCAGATAAGTGTTAACCATTCTGTTTACTTTCCATGACAGCCAGCTGTATTCAACAAGTTGTTCTAATTTGCATAGATAACACCACTATTTTTAACAACAACAAAACAAAAAGGTACTTAAGACAGTTTCTTATGCTGGGAATACACAATGGGCTTGATTCACTAAACCGTGATAACTCAAATATAACACCTTATCAAAGATATCACACCTTATCAAAGTTAACAAGACTTCTCAGATTAGCATAGCGAGCGCTACGAACCCGCAGGGGCTCAGGGCAGGATGAGTGCCATTGCCAATTAGTGGACATAAGTTTGTAGCGCTCGCTATGCTACTCTGATAAGGTGTGATATATTTTCATAAGGTGTGATATTTGAGTTATCACAGTCTAGTGAATCAAGCCCAGTGAGTTTTTCAGCAGATAGATGGCTCGAAAGATAATTTCCGGCAGGCCCAATGCGATTTTGATCATTTTTCTAATCCATTTCTTTGATCACTAGTATAGAAATCGATCATAAGACAATAGACAATTTTAGAAAATCACATCAGACCAGTCAGAAATTATCTATCGAGCCATCTATCTGCTGAAAAAACTCATTGTGTATTCCCAGCATAAATAGAAAAAGTATTATAATGTACCTTTGTTAATCTCATCAGGCCCCCAATTCACGTATACATATGCAAGGCAGCATGCGCCAATATTACCAGTACTAAGGGCAGCCGAGTAATGGGCATCACTGGTGTAACAATAGAGCCTGCAGCCCCTGCCCTTGCGGAGGGCCCGGGCCCCCCCTGGGGCCGTTTTGGGTGGATGGAGGGTCGCAGCATGAGGATAAAGCCATGCTGCACTTCAGCGGGGAGGGGTGACTGTCCCCCCCCTCCCTCACCTCAGGATCTCCCCTCTGCGCTCCCCTCCAGTGTTGAATAGTTTGTGCATGCAGGCGGCAGATATATACCTTCCGTGCGCTCAAGCGCAGATGTTTCTCCCTCTAGTGTCTGACGCGACTTCCTGTATAAACAGGAAGTCACGTCAGAGGCTAGAGAGAGGAACGTCCACGCTGGGAAGGTATGTATCTGCTGCTGCCTGCCGCCTGCACACACAAACTATTCAATGCTGGAGGGGAGCGCAGAGGGGAGAACCTGAGGTGTGGGAGGGGGGGGGACCGTCACCCCTCCCTGCCGAAGTGCAGCATAGCTTTCCCCTCATGCTGCGACCCCTCCAGCTCCCCAAAACGGCACCAAGAGGGCCCCAGTGGGGGGCGCTTAGTATTTCTGCAGGGGGGCCCGGTGGGACCTTGTTACGCCCGACGGGCATGGTACAATAAATGCGACCCACAGTACATAAGTAAGGCGTGTATTGCTACAGTCACGTCTGGAGTTAACTATCCTTCGAGCCGGAAGGAGGAAGTGTGGTAGTGAGTGGTGGGGCGCATCACTAATTTCGCATGTGAGGGGAATGATAGGGTAAGGATCCCACTGACTTCTGGGTAAGTTTACCCCCTGTTTCCCGTGTTCACACCTTCATTCATTAAGATTTCGAAATCTGAGTAGCTACTCGGAAGCCCATCCCCGGTGAGAAGGATCTGGAGGCTGCCATATTTGTTTTTCTTTTAAAGCAATACAAGTTACTTAACTATCCTGCTGATCCTCTGCCTCTAATGCTTTTTGCCATAGACCCAGAATAAGCATGGAGCAAATCAGGTGTTTCTGACATTATTGTCAGGTCTGACAAGATTAGCTGCATGCTTCTTGTTTCTGGTGTGATTCAAACACTATAGCAGCCAAATAGATTAGCAGGGCTGCCTAGCAACTGCTATTGTTTAAAAAGAAGTAAATATGGCAACCTCCATATTCTTCTCATTTCAGTTGTACTATAAGTGGAGGGAATGGAATAGTGATAAGAGGGAACATCACAGTCATCCAACAAGCCTGCCTCATCCTGTCTGAAAATATGACTTTAGCCAAAAGTCAGAAGTGATTACACAGAGTAAGCTAGAAGAGAAATCAACAACTAGTGATGGTTGCTACGAGAACGCAGTTACTCATAATCAAAATTTAAATTAGATAGTGCTGTCCGTGGCAGAGGGTGGTTATCTTACCTATGCCGCCTCCCATAGCTGATACGTTCCGCTCTTGGTCCACATAATGCCTCTACTTCCTCCTTCGATTTGGAAGGAGGAAGTAGTGGCATTATGTGGACTGCGAGTAAAATGCATAGTAGGCCTGAACGATTTTAGGAAAATATTAAATTGCACGATTTCTGTTAAATTGCGATTTTGATTCAATTCACGATTTTCTTAAAAGAAAGCTTTAGCACTAAATTCATAATGTACACCATTTACTTCGGCCAGTTATCAAGCCTGAAACTGAAACCATTTTAGGATTAATTCGAGTCCGCTCACTCAGCTCCTTTTTCTAATGCACAGTGCCCAGCAGGCCAGGCCAGCACACAACAGCTTTGCACAGATCAGTGAGATTACCATGCTTTTTGCCTCAATCAGAATTCTGCTGTGCAAAGGAGGCGGGGGCGGAGCTGTGAGAATTTCATTACCTAAGCCTAAAAACTTGATTGCAGGCCACACTGTTTTTGACTGACAGGCCCAACTGGAGTGAGAGCTGATGACATGCTAGGTGCACTGGAGGGAGAGGGAAAAGCAAGCAAGACCCTGCGGGCGGAGTCTGACACCCGCCCAGCTGATGACGCGTTGGGAGCATTGTTGGAGGCAGAGGGAAACGAGTGAGAGCCTGCAGGTGGAGTCTGTCGCACGGCGCCCGCACACCTCATGACATGGTAGGCGGAGTAGGGCGAGAGAGCCAATGACGTAGGAGGTGGAGGAAGCAGCGCACAGCGGGAGAAAGGAGTTAGCGAGCCACCGCCGGGAAAAGGAGCCGATAAGTCGCTGCTACTTGTACATAGACCAACATGTTAGAGTGCACAGTGGGAGGGTGCGGGATATCAGCAAAAATCGCTGCTCTGACGATCACGGAATCGCCATTTCCGTGATCCCAATTTTGATGCAAAAACGATAAATCGTTCAGGCCTAATGCATAGTCTATAGGCGGGGCATGAGTAAGTTAACCACCCTCTGCCATGGGCAGCACTATCTAATTTAAATTTTGATTACAAGTAGCAATGTATTCGTAGCTACCATCACTATGGACAACACACAAAGATGTGTGGATCCAGCATGACTTTATCTGCCTTAGGGCCTTTTCAGACTATGTGCGTTCCTAGTCGTTTTTCCAGAATGCATACAGGAAGACTTTCCGCATAGAAACGGTTACTAATGTTTTCTAATGGCCTCGTTCACATGTATGCGTATGAGACGCATACGTTTCTCATCCGCATTGCTGCACGCAGTTCTGTGCGTCACGCATAGAAACAGACGCAATGAAAGTCTATGGACGCGTATCAAAAACGCGTACTATTGCGTTTTTAGCGTACGTTTCCCTCTGCGGTTCCCATAAATCTTTTTTTTTCCTGGGTCACATGTGTGTGTAAACTGCAATAGAAAACGCATTCGAACGCAAGAAAAACGCATGCGTTTTTCAACGTGCGTTTCTTTGAATTTATATGAGTTCTACAAACGCTGACAGTCTGAACAGGCCCTTAGGTAGCCTTCTTCGGGTGAGGTGTCCTTTATGCAGACCCATTTTTAACAGTTAGTAGGGGTTCTCACAGTTGCTAACTTGCTGCAACTTTTAGCTAAGTCAAAAGAAACCCAAAAGTGCTGATTTTCCACTGATGACTATCCAGCAACAATCGCCTAAAAAAAAAGAAAAAAAAAGTAAATAAACTAAAAAAAAAAAAGGGGCAAAAAATATTTCTGTGTTGTTTCAGTGTGCTCTACAATGCTGTGGTCTTGTTTCCTACTTGATGGATATGCTGTACAATTAGGCCACGGCTCAACAGTGCTGCCCTAGTTGCGTGTTATTTCTCCCGTATGTCACGGATAGTCATGTATGTAGAGCACTATGAGCTTCTGCAAACCTCTGTTCTGTGCTCTGTAATCTCCTGTAGAACACCAAAAAGCCCGCTGACAAAAGATGCATGTGGAGGTGCGATACAGATTCTAGGCCTTTCATTTGTACATAGAGGAGCAGTGACACTATTACACCGAATGTTACAGCTGCTGTTAAGCTGACCCTCTACCCCTCCCTCCTTAATCAGTCAGCTGTCAATTATTCTATATGACAGCAAGGCTCAGGGCCACAAGGAATATTTTTTTTAATAGCCTGCTGTATCACATCTAATAACACATTCCATCTCCTCCAAGTTCTTATAATTGAAAACTGGAATGAACAAAAATGCTGGCACAGTTTCTGCTGTGGCTTCTTAACCGGTAAACATGGAGCGGGAGAGAGAGGCTGCCGTGATGTAAAGAGATGACCAGCTATGACTAATTCCGAAGAACAGGCAGCCAACTTGGGCATTCAAATAAAAGGCCTCAAATTGGGAACAGAGGCTAAAAAAAGAATTCATTTCAGTATGTAATCATTTTTGTACAAATTTAAGCATGGTGAACTACCTCTCCCCTCCATCTGCCCCTGAGAAATACACAATGACAGATTCAACAGCCAGCACATTAGAGATAGTTTTATGTGGTATTAACTCAAATCTTATCTATGGTTTAAAGGGAACCCTAACTGAGAGGGATATGGATGTTTCCTTTTAAACAATACCAGCTGTTTGGCAGTCCTGCTGATTTCTTTGGCTGCAGTAGTGGCTGAATCACACATCTGAAACAAGCATGCAGCTAATCCAGTCTGACTTCAGTCAGAGCACCTAATCTGCATGCTTGTTGAGGGGCCGTGGCTAAAAGTATTACAGACACAGGATTAGCAGGAGAGTCAGGCAACTGGTATTATTTTAAAAGAAAAAATCCAAATCCTTCTCAGTTTAGGTTTCCCTTTTTTTTTTTTGCTCCTCCTTTCCTCACTCACTCTCCTTGCAGATTTGCAACAGGTGCATAATGATAGATTTTACTCAACCCATTTCAGCTTCCAGTGATGATCTCCATGGCAACATGGCCGCATCATGTGACATGCTTGCACGTATTGGCGGTGGGTCACAAGACAAGGCTGCGGCCATGGAGATTGGCTGGAAGTTGCAATTAGGTTAGTTAAAGTGAACCTCCGGACTAAAAATCAACTCAGCAGCACTGAAAAGGCCTGGTGTTTCTTTAACAGTTTCACAGCATCAAAACTTTGTTTCTCTTATACAAGCCTCATTTTTAGCAGCACAGAAGAAAACTGCCCGGGCTTTTTTCCCTTGATGCTGTGCAAAGCACGATGGGATTTCTGATTTTGTTGTTCTCGTTCTGCTGTTTTGGTGCATTTTTTTTTTTATTTTTTACATTTTGAATTTGACATTTGAAGCCTAGCCCATGCAGCTGGGAGGGATAATCAGGACACAGGACAGTTGGAACTGTGTCTCCTGCTCCCTGTCACCTCCTTTCAACCAAAAAGATGGCTGCCCCATGACAAAGATGGCAGCCCCCATGAATCACAAACATTTGCCTGTTCTATTAAAACAGGGTGGGTGAAAAATTATATTACCTATCTATTCTAATTAACATAACTAATGTAACTTGATGACAGTATGTTTTTTTTAGGGTGAAGTTCCCCTTTAAACCTATCATTATGCACTGTTTGCCACTCTGCAGGGAAGGAGGATAGGAATCTGGCCCTCTACTGGTGGGCTGGATTCAAAACACTAATGGGCCGGACACAGCCCATGATGGGCCATAGTTTGCCCAGCCCTGGTCTAAAGAATTAAAGACACAGCCTAACACCAACAGCTACACATTTATAAATGGTTTCCAAGTAAGTGGAGGGGTTAATACTGAAACTTCTACTTCACTTACAAACTACCTACCAAAATTATCAGATTGTGTTTAGCTATACTAAGTTGAGTAAACAATGCAGATTGTCTTCTGCTGTATCCAGGAAAATAGCAAGACCTTAATTACAGAACAAATCTGTAGCTTCAGGGAAGTGTAAATATGTCTTTAAGTGATGGAATATCAGTCTTTTACTGCTTTCTGTTTGTTTTTCATTTGTGTTTAATGTTTTGGAGCAATATATTTTTGAGTTTTATACCACTTCTAGGGGTTGATTCATTCACTATAACAAATAGCGTGCCTGATCAGAGTTGACGCACCTTATCAGAGTTAACATGACTTAGAGTAGCATAGCGAGCTCTACAAACTTATGCCTGCTAATTGGCAATGATGAGAGCTCCACTCATCCTGTCCTAAGCCCCTGCGGGTCCAATCACTAATGGACATTATCCCCATACTTTTTTACACAAAAAAAAGCACAAAATCATCACTTTGCAAAAGAAGCCTTCATTTATTAAGGCCACAAAGCACAGGTACAGCAGAAAAGCTCCTAAAAAGCTCCTACTGTCTACAGCTGTTTCGCATGAGTATTACGCCTCTTCAGGACACGTGGGGCCTCATCCCCGCACTTTGATTGGCCCAATAGGCTGCCTGTCACCTGACAGGAAACTTGACAGGCAGCCTATTGGGCCAATCAAAGTGCGTGGATAATGTCCTTTAAAGTGATTGGACCCGCAGGGGCTCAGGGCAGGAGTTGGGTGGAGTTCTCGTCATTGCTAATTAACAGGCATAAGTTCGTAGCGCTTGTTATGCTACTCTGTTAAGGCATGTGGACTCTGATAAGACGTGTTAAGTCTAATAAGATGTGTTAACTCTGATAAGGCATGCTATTTGTTATAGTGAATCAACCCCCAAATCAGGTATCAAAACAATATAGTCTTCTAATCTAGATTTCTTCCTCTTAAAGTATTCCAGAGAATGGTTTTATTTTCTTAAAACCCACAGTTACTAATAATTGATTTAAGTATTTGCAACTTATTAAATGCCAATGCTAAACAGGCTAAAATTACTAAACACCATTCGCCTTAAAAAAAGGCCCAATAAGAGGCGCAAGTAATCCTATCCACAAGAACCATCTGATCATGCCGATCTGCATTAGAACACATGGAAGATTGGTACGGTCCCTTGATAGGGACCTCATGACTAGCTCATGATGGGACTCAGAAACTTTTTGTCCTTACTAACACCTATCAATTATTGAAGTATTTTTTATCAATACATTGTAGGTTTGACTTTGCTTCTGACAATTGGTAGATGGAGGTGCCCAATAAAATATAAAATAGTTAAAAAATTAGAGGTATGATTGGCTTGTCTCTCCAGTGAGTTTCAAAGCAGCAAATATAACTCCACCGGGGTTTCAAGAGTTATTGCACAAAATAGGGCCGGACATCATGTTTCAAAGGCATTGCCCGTTTCATTTGATCAATAGCAAACATGGAGGTGCATGGAGGAGACCCACATAGATGGAACACTCCCTGCGCTACTCTGCATGTGGGTGGAGATAGGGAGGAGGAGCCGGCCCTCAAAGCCTGGGGTACGGTAATCGCTCTGTTATCAGTTTATTTTGCTCAGCTGAACTCCAGGCCGGCTTTACACTGCTAACCTACAGTTGCGATGCTATTGGCTGATGGCACCGCAACTCCAAAAGAAGCCTTTGGAAGATACTGTGGCAATGCTCGGTAATCTCCATTCTGGCAGCAGGCCAAGCAGGAAGTGAGGTTCTCTATCACTTACACTTCCGTGCTATTTGAATTTCAGCCACAGGAAGTATTGTCAAAATGCGCTTCCGTGTATGCGTGCCGTAACACAAACACGAAAAATAAAAAATAGACTTATAGGACTTCCAGTTTGACACACATCACCGCACAAGTTGGCCAACAACATGATGTTGCTCTATCGTTGAATCAGGCACTTCCTGCGGGATTTCACCACCCTTGGTATGAAATGCCTCACAGACTTACATTGGTGTAGCATTGGATGCTGTCAAATAGGCCAGTGTGAAAGGGGCCTTAGGGTCACTTTAAGGTCCGTTAAGCACACGCAGATAGTCTAAATGCATGCCGCAACCCCCATAGTAACTACAGAGTGCATGTAACCTCTGTAGTAGCATCTTTTTCCAGTTCATTTGCTGTCTGAATTCTTTTTTTCCTCCTGCGAAAGAAAAAAAAATCCTCGCTCGCTGTGCTGCAGATTATCTTCCTCGGCAACACATTAGGCTTTGATAAGTTATAGAGATGAATATGTTATCCCGCAGTACGCCACCACATTCTGACACCCTCACACATATAGCCGCTGAATCTCATTATCCCGCTTTTATAAACCAACAGATATATTCGACAGTACTCCACTAATGGGGATATTAAGGATGATTACACAGTCTTAGAAACGTGCACAGATATTAGAGGGAGATCTTCTTAGGCATGATTACAGTTATAAAATAGGCATGAATTATGTCAGGGAAGTAAAAAAAAAGCCATATAGTCATGCTTGTACATCTCTATCAGCCAACATCATTCCTAAGCCTATCGGCATGTAAACCGCTAGAAAACTCAGACGTAATTCATTCTGAATTGAATAAAGGGGATCTCCGCCCAGTGTCATAGAATGATGTGGTAGGAGGGGATTCTGGGCAGAATCGTGTATTAAACTATTAAAAAGGACGCTCCATTCACATCAATGCAGACTTTTTCTCTATGGGCCCTGACTGTGTGAAAAGGGCGTGGTGTAAATATAAAACAACTGTATCACTTATCTTTAATTTGCATTTCCATTTCAACTTTATCGATTACAATAACCTCATTAATTATCAAACAATAATTTCTAAAACTGTATAATTGTTTATAAAACTATTCCCTGTGCTTTCTCAGGAAAAACAATGTTTACAATTTACCTTTTTGCACCACAATGAGCAGTTTCTTTGATTCTAACGTATGTTACAAAGTACAATTTTTCAATAACTATATATATATATATATATATATAATTTTTTTTTTTTTTTGCCTCCTCTGATATAATTTTTTTTTATTCTATGTTACATAGAAAATGTGATTGTCTCACTGTGATCACGTGGTCAGGAGCCAATGAAAGTGGCTCCTGACCTGCTCACAGAGCTTTGCCGTCTTATATATGGCAGGGTGAGTGAATTGTGGCGGGGAGAAAGCGGCGGGAGCATGCGGCAAGGAAGGAGAAATCTACGTCCTGTCAGAGCTGCACAGCCACCTGCAGGACTTAGATTTCTACCGACGCGGTCCGGAACCGATTAATAGACTACAGTGGGTTGTGTTGGTAGAAAGCAGTTTGTTTATCCCTGGAGTAAACCTTATTATCCCTGCTCAGTGAACATTTTTACCAGTCTTCTACTCTTCTGTCCCTGACCACTGAATGGTCAAAAAACTTAATGATTACAATAAGGCCCCCAAAAGATCTTAGCAAGGAACTATAGTTACATATTTTCCTTTTTTCAAAAAGATTAGCCACACCATAAAATCCGCAAGGACAAATAGTCATTTCATAAAGTTACTTAGAGGGTTAACATATGTTTCACATTCCTATGAAGTCTACCAATGACATCCTGCAGAAGCTTAGCACTGCCGCAGAAGCTGCCCTAATCCTAATTGCAATTGAAAAGACTAAGCAAGGGCAGCACAGAATATTTTCCTGCAGAGTTCATCAACTCAGAGCCGTTCTATAAGCATAGCAGACAGAATTTTCCTCACCAAAAAGATTTTGGAATGAATTTAATAAAATACCCTATCCATATTGTCCCAACTCCTAGCAATGCTGTACTCTTAAGTTGGGGGAATTTGTATAATTTTACACAGATGACATTACTGTGGGACAAAAGCAAGTAGGATAACTAGACAAAACACATAACACTTATATTGGGCTTTTCTCATGGCAGACTCAAAACGCTTTTAGGGCTGAAGTCACTTAGGGCGCTCTATGAATATTATGGAGCCTTGCCCAAAGACTGTTTTTACATACTGGCGTGACCTGGGATTTAAACCCTGGTCAAAAGCTCAAACCCTACATCTAAGGCAATGCCCTTAACCAGCACACTATCCAACTACATGGGCAATAAAGAGTAGTTAGTTTTTATTGTATGTTATGTCAGACTGTTATTTTGTTTTACTTTTGATTGAACGACCACTGACTACTGCTTCTTAGTAGAAAAATAGTATGCATGGTCAGACAGTGACAGGGGATGTTTTGACTGCAGGCATTTAGTGAGATCCTGCATGTCATTTGTGAGGAGGAAGAAGAATACCCTGGAAATGGGAGTACAAGGAAGATACAAAATGTTTTTTACTGCAAATAATAAGAGTGACAAATCTATATTTTAAAACAGGGTTAAAATCAATAATGCATTATTGCATTATCGATCAGAGCCCTATTTTTATCTAAACTATCTCTGATCATAAGCCACCATCATCACTTCTTGCTAGAAAACAGCAGTATGAAGGCCATTGCCTTTTCTTGTTGCTGGTTTTTGAAGTTATTTGAAGTGTCAAACAAACTGCAACAAACAGAATGTTTGAATTAAACATCATAGCCATTGTGGGGGGCTCTTTGCATACAGTGATTGGCATTAAAGTGCAGTTAAGTAACAATTAAGTGGCAATGCTATAAAAGGAAGAGGTTTTCTGCTAATCAACACTTTAATCAATATAGTAGTCTGCTACAGTCTGCAGGAGTAGCACCAATTTTCTGGTGACCAGCTGATCACTTTCTATTCTGTCTGTTAAGAGGTAGTAGGGCAGGATTTACCATAAGGCACTGTAGGCACATGCCTACAGGCACCTGGCGATGCTAAGGTGGCCACTCCCTTTCCCAATTGCTTCCCTCACACCTTTACCTATGCAGAGTCCTGAGTGGAGTGTAAATGAGAGGTTACTCACCCTAAGTCTCAGCATTCTACTGACCAGATCTCCCTTCAGTTGGGGGCACCTGTAGCTACCTATGATGGACAAGTGAACTACGGGTGCACTGACATCTGGGGCAGGCGGTACACTTGTAGGTTCATGGAGGGCAAAGTCTAGGGTGCCAGGACAACTGTGCCTATAGCCTCTAGCAGCACAGTACAAAAAAACTCATAAGTAAAGTCTAAAAGTGTGTTCTAGAATTACAGTAACTGGCAAAACTATAGAGATACCGTCCTATAACCTATCTGGGAATGATTATTTATAGTCTATGCAAACCACAGCATCATCATCATGAGGAGGAGGAAATAACCGCATGGATGGTTTATGTCCTGCCTGGGCTCAGTTCTGGTAACAGAAGCAACAATAAAGCTTTTCGTTTTTTTCTCATGCATTCCCAACAGTACCTTTGTTTTTTGAGCTTGATAAAAGCCTCTTTATGAACTAAGTCAACGGATACGCCAACCTCTCCGTCTAACAGTGTTTTCCAAATCCTGCACTAGTCAATTAGATGCTAATAAGTCTGCCTTACTTTTTAATCAAGTGTTTGTTGTATGCAGCTTGGAATTAGCCCAACCAAAATCACTTCCTGAAACTTTAAATTGGTCCTATTTCTAAGATGCATATGATATGCATCAAATTTGCATGCCAGTCGGAACTGCTGACCACCCCTACTAACAATAAAAACACTAGCCAATACAATGGTCAATAGCTCTCCATGACAGGTAAAGACTTTAAAGCAGTTTCCTTGGACAGATTCAAGCAATTACAGATACTGATTTGTGTCAAGATTTCTTTAAACATTATCATAGGCATTGCTTAAAGGAAATCTGAAATGAAGAACACCTCCGGAGTTATACTTGAATGGGGCTTCCATAGTCTGCCTGGTCCCATTGATTCCATTTTGCCCCCTCTGTTTCCCTGCTGTGAGGCCAATTGATCCAGGCTGCACATACCTTCCAATTGTGTCCTGCCCAAGCACAGTTATAGTGTTTGTGAACTGTGTATGCACAGAACACTTCTGACTATGGGAACATAACCAGCCAGGTCACGCCGCAAACCTAAGGAGACTAATTTTTCACTTCTCTCTTTATCTTCCTTCCTCGTCTTTACTCTCCTCTCTCTGTCTCTCTCTACCAGGGATAGACCGCGGGGCATCTGATTCAAAGCATCGCTGCAAAGCGTTTTGAGTGCCATAGATGGCAACGGATCACCCCCAGTCATTCTCTTTGGTTCATCATTTATGTGTCCTTCTATCTATGCTTTATACTCTACCTTGTTTTTGTACTGTACCTACTGTATATATCTACTGTATGTACCGTATGCACTTTATGTATCTTCTGTATGCTAAATGCACTTTTTGTTATTGTTTCACCACCGACCCTGTTGTGCCAAAACCAATTTCGGGTACAACTCACGTTGTACTTGGCGAAATAAACTTGATTCTGATTCTGATGATGGGAGGGTGCACATGGCCAGGACAGCACATACGCAGTGGCACGTGATTGGGCCAGTGAGGGAATTTATCAGACCGAATGGAACCCGAGGGACCAGACAGGGGTGGAGGAAACCACAGCTATGTATAAATCCTGACGTGTTGTTCATCTCAGGTGCACTTTAAAGCAATTCCACCCACCTGTTGTTCGCTCCAATAAAAATCAATGTAGAATGTTTGATGAGCTAATAAATCACCTTTGCTAAACACTTCAATACTGCATTGAGCAAAAGTGTTCAACAAGTTTAAAAAGAAAAATGCAGAAGGCAGAATCATTGTGAGTTTTGTTTTGTCTTTTTTCATACAAAATGTTCATGTTATCAGCTTTTTCGACTTTTCTTGACACACTTTTTAGCAGGTTAGCTGGCTAACAGCTGGCGTCCATTAATTTTGCTGTTTAATTGGATCTATGTAGATGTTCAGCCAACTGGTCAGGGAAGCAGTGCGAAAGGCCGGCTCCCAAGAGCAGCAAGTCTGACAACGCTACTTCAAGTAAGTATCTCCGATTAGCATGCACCATGTTCCTGGCAGCAGCGTCTGATCTGTACATGTTACTAACCAAGTAGTAATTATTACAGACGAACGCGGATGTCTGCTTGCTAAGCAGGTATGGCTTTAGAAGATCATGTATTTCTACTATGATACTTACTTAAAACCGAGCTCACTGACTTTTTGTATTTAAACATTTATTAGCACTATGTTTTATTTTTAATGCATGTACATTTTATAAAAATTATTTTTGTTTTTTGCAGTTAAAAAAAAAAAAAAAGAAAAGATAATACCGGGTTCGTCAGATCACTATTGCTGGTCATTGCACTCAGGCTTAAAAGGTTGTTGTTGCTCACTGCCTTTCCTTGTCACCCCTCCCTGGGCAGTGATGAGAGGCAGGGGTGGAGCTACCTCCTCCCTGCTGCTTACATCACTACAGGGACTGGATTCCAGTTGAAAGAGACAGGAGGGCCAAGTCAGCACCAGTCTAGTAATCTGCAGAGAGAAGATCAATGCTAGTGAACTGTTGCACCAAGTATTTTCCATTTTCAAATAAATTATTTTTTTGCACAAATGTTGGATGTGCATTATTATTATTTTGTATTTATATAGTGCTGACATCTTCCACAGCGCTTTATAAAGTATAAATAATTTGTCTTGTCTCTTGTCTGTCCCTCAGAGGGGCTCAGAATGTAATCCCTACTATGGTCATAATGTGTCCATCATAGCCTAGGCGTTTTTTTTTTTGGTGGGGGGGGGGCAATTAACCTATCTATGTTTTTGGGATGTGAGAGGAAACCAGAGTTCCGGGAGGAAACCCACACACGTGTATGTGTATTTAAAAAAGGATGATAATATAATGAATTGGATGTGTAGTATGGATAATTACTACAACATTAGTAGCAAAGAAAATATTCTCATATTTTTATTTTCAGTTATATAGTTGTTTTTGTTGTTTTTTTATAACATTGCATCATTTTCTAATATTTGCTGTTTACATACTACTTCACATTCTAAATGATTTTATAGAGCAGGCTCGTGAACTTTTGAACTGTCCTCTGCAGAAAAAAAATGCAGTGACAGACATCTTGAGATAATAAGCTTCAAAAGGCAGAGCTCTCTGCGTCTTTGAAAATCGTGGAGCTCAATGGCTCTTTTGCATAGATAACAACTGGAGTTTCTTAACTCTTCCTGTATTAAGACCAATGGTCTACCCAAATTGGAGCAAGTTAACTGGAAGCTCGCTCCAATTTGGGTAGGAACCTTGCACCCACCGAGAACTGATAGAAATGTTTGGCAACACTGAAGGGATTAGGAAGAAGCTCACAATAGTTAGGATTCTAGCTCTGTAGCGTGTTGCCTGCTATGTTTCTCTTTTACACCCTCAACCCTTTTTCTCTACCCAAGACAAAATGTGGTACTTTTATAAGAAACTGCTGACAACAGTACTTTTTTTTTCTGACACAGGTAGTATCGCAATAATTGTGCCTCTGGTCCTTCTAGTGACCCTCATAACAACGTTGGTAATTGGTCTTCTGCTGTGCAAAAGACGGAGAAGGTAGGTTTATATTTTTGCAGTGCAGCTGCTTCTTTTCTCTAATTTCATGTCCCAACGCCACTCCAGGATAGCATGCCTTGCATTATGAGCAATATTAAAGCTCCTGTTATTCCACATAAAGCTACTTAGGCTAAAGGTACATATACAATTGTTCTTGCCCCTTCTACGTTGGTTTGTACACAGTAAAGCCCAAACAAAAATCAGAATTACTCAGTCAGGTGCAGGGCTGCGTTTTTCACCAAGGCTACATAAGATATGACCTACTGAAACTGCAGCAGAGGGAATCTTACTAAAGTTAGAATGCACAAAAAAAACAAAGTTGTTTTTTGCAGAATCTGCTATAATTTCTGCAGATGTACGTGATTATGCGTAATCTGCAATTCCGATTGCCAACTACTAAATACACTTCCAAGTTCTCTGATTGGCCTAGTAATTCAGAGTCTTGTGATTGGCCTAAAATTTCAGAGGTTAAGTACACGAAAATACTTCTCTTGGAAATGTGGCTTTCCGCAGAATTCTGCTTTTCAATTATTGATTTCCAATTACCGATTTTCACTGCGGAAAGACTATTTCCGATCAGGAAGTGGAATTCTGTTGTATTCGGAAACAAATCCCTATGGGCCACATTAAAAGGACACAAGAAGATTGGCCTACTAACGATGACCAATTTATTTTCCATACACTCTCCTACAGAGGATGAAGAGAAACATGTGACCACTTTAATAAGCTGATTCATTTAAAATTTCTAATTGACTGGCTACCAGACATGGGCTAAAATTCGGATTCGGGTGAACCGGATAGTTACTATCCGGATATCACCCAGTAATGCTGTGCGGGCTGGGCGGGGGTTAAGCTTACCTCTCTGGCGTCTTCTTCGCTCGTTCCTCGGCGCCTCCCACGATGTGGTCCAATCCGCCGTCCCGTGATTACAAACACTTCCTCCTTCCGGGTGGACCGCATCATGGGAGGTGCCAAGGGACGAGCGAAGAAGATGTCAGAGAGGTAAGCTTGCACCCCCCCCCGCCGCCCAGCCCGTACAGCATTACTGGGTGATATCCGGATAGTAACTATCCGGATCATCCGAATCCGAATTGTAGCCCATGCCTTCTGGCTACCAAAACATCTTATGTTTACTTCTTGTTGCCTATAAAAGAAGCAGAAGAGAAACATGATCACATGACAGTGGTCAGTCAAGCAGAGACTTTCAAAACATACAGATGGGTCACATACATACATTTCTCCTCTAGGAGAACTTCTATAGGAAACCTTAAACATCTATATTCAGTGCTAATCTATCTTTTTTTTTTTTTCTTTTATAAGCAGGGCAAAAACAATAAGAAGGCAGCCAATCATCAATGGTGGAATGAACGTAGAAATTGGAAATCCATCTTATAATATGTATGAGGTGGACCACGATCACAATGATGGAACGTTATTAGACCCAAATTTCATCATAGAACTTGACAAGGTAATACGATTTCACACTGCATTTCATCAAGGCCTGGTACTGTGAATACATTTGTTCTTAAGAAATAGAGAACATTGGACAGCTGGTGAAAGCCTAAATTGGCAATTATTAGTGCAAGACATGGACTGACAGGGCCCTAAAAAATGTTTTCAAAAACCATGACTGAATCCCCAGTAATTCAAATATTCTAGCAAAATACCTCTGGATGGGGCCAACATTATGTAATCAGGATATTTTTTTTAAATAAATATTTATTGAACAATTTGAACATCACCCTTAAAGGACATATGAAGTGAAAATAAACTGATGAGAAACAATTGGTTCGATGCTCCTTCTCCCAAAAATGACTTCTTGAGATATCCCACAGTTTTATTTTATATTTAAACCTAGTTTTTAAGTTTTGACCGTTTCATTGTCTATGCTCAATGACACATTCATTGAAGTACGCCAAAGGTAAAATCTATGAACTATTGACTCTTTATCTCTTTCGTGCTCTCAGAAGCCATTTTCTGCTAGGAAAGTGTTTTCTAGTTGTAATTTCTTATCAGTGAGGGTCACGCTATAGTCTGACTCAGTCCTTACCCAGACAGGAACTGCCACTTGCATACCTGATGTTTAACTCTTTCAGGCAGAGAAAGAAAAAAAAGTGTATGTACAGTGCCAAGCACACAAATAACTATGCTGTGTTCCACAGCATAGATATTTGAGTGCTAGGCACTGTACATACACTTGTCTATCTCATCATGTCACCTCCAGTATCCTTAAGGAAGCTAGATAAATTCTGAACAAATATTTTACCTTTTAGAATTTAAATAATGTAAATTTACAGCCATTCTCATTCCAACAATTCATTTAGAGTATCCTTGGACTTTAATCTAGCGCTTATAGTGACTTAAATATTACAAGCACAACCGATAAAGGAATGCAATCTGTTCAACGTCTGAAATAGTTCCTCATAACTGAAATAGTTCCACACCAAAAAATTACGAGTAACAATGAATGTTCAAAAGCTATTCTACAATTCAGTGTGCCACATTGATTAAAAGGAAAGCAAGTCTTCCTTCCATATAAAGTGTTTGTATACACACATACGTTAACATCTATATGGCTTGATTGCCTTTGTACAAACTTCAGTTTAATACAAAAGGCAGACTTTATTTGTGTTTGGCTCAACACTTTTCTAAACGCCAATGCAAAATTAAATTGTTTTACATTGCACACAAAGACGTTGGCTTTATTTTAAATAGGTACCATTTAAATTCTTTTCTCATTATGTTCAGGTAGGATACGGATAAGAAAAATAAGTGATAGATTTGGACTAAGGGCAATGTAAATAATGTTTTGTACTTTACAGTAATTTTACGGATTTCAGTCAGGTTCTAGAACATAAAAGCATTTTTTATACTATAGCAGAAATTTCTGATAAGGGCTGAATGATTCATGTGAGCAAAAATTAAATTACTTTCCCTAGGTAAATGCTTTTATAATCTACCAATCCGTTGAACATTTGAAGTGTCTAAGTGTGTTAAAAGTTGTTTTATGATTACATTAACTTTTTTTTTTGATGAAGTGTAAAATGTCTAAGGGTCTAAAGTATTTTTGTTGCTGGGTCCATATTCAAAGAGGGAAAGTTTTTTTTTAAGTTTTCTTTCCTCTCAGGTGAAGTATAATTGCCCAACAATGACAAAAGCAGAATTATAAACATTTTCAGTAGATTTGGGAAAAGATAAAATGTACCCGAGGCGACCTGTGACATGATGAGATAAACATGTGTATGTACAGTGGAAAACATTAATAACCAGGCTGTATCTCTTGTTTTATTTTGCTGCCTGAAAGAGTTAATTTCTAGGCATGGAAGTGACAGCTTCTGTCTTGTTGGTACCTTGTTTGGAATATAGTAAACATCACTGATAAGCAAAGTACAGCCATAAATCTTTTCCTTGCAGAATGCAACTTCTGAGTGCAGGGGTGGATAGCAAAAGGTTAATAGTTCATGTATTTTCATTTAGGGACTCTTAATAGGCTGCCACTCAGCAGAGACAACAAAACGTTCAATCTACTTTGTACATTTTTAAATAAAAAATAAAACCATGGGATATCTAAAAAAGAAAAAAAAATGTTTAGGAGTAGGAGGATACATAGAATTCTTTATCTCATCAGTTTATTTTCACCTCGGGTTCACTTTGAAACAATGAATGGGCAAAAAATGCTGCTAACATGCAAATGTTCACTGACCCAGGAAGAGAAAGAACCTGAGTCTGTCACAGTCAGCAGCTGTTGGGACCAAGTGTTTGCATCTGGTTAATGTAGCTGCCTAGCTTCAGATTAATGTCTTCTTCCTCCAAACTCCAGTAATTTAAATGTAGTTTAAATATTTAAAAAATATCTATGGCTTAGTTTATATTAAATTAAATAGTAGTTATGTGGCAGCTTCTCCATGGTCTAATTTTGTGATACAAAAATAGTCCACAGATGTACATTGTAAATGTGGTCTAATTTTGTGGTCCAGAAATGGTCCACAATATTGTAGGTGTGGTCTACTTATGTGGCTCAACCATAGTCTGCAGTTGTGTAGATGTGGTCTAATTTTGTGATGCTTCACGTATATTTGACTGTTCCTATATGTATGTCTGAAATACCATGTTTACAGCTTATTTAATGTGAAAAGGAAGATATACAACTTTGCATATAAGAAAGGAAAGATGTAAGATATTGCATACAGCCCACAAAAAATAACTAAAGATTAAAATGTAACCTCCCTTTTCCTAATTTTTGGAAACTTCAAGGAGCACTATGGCTAAATGATGCTTATATTATCATTTAAAATATGTGCAATTGTAGCAATGTGTAAGACTTGTATTGTGGCTGAATAAAACTCTGTTTCAATGTTGCTTTACTCTAAATCGGTGATGGAGTCCCGTCGCCAGAGAAAGCTATGCAACGCTGAACCAGCACAGTCCATTCTGCAGGAGGAGGCTGCCTTATCAGATGTTTCATCTGTAGTTGTAATCTCCCCCTTAGACGTTGGGTGAAACCTCTCCGAAACATCAAACTGCCCATTAGTGCAGTTACAGCTCCTCTGATCTGCCGTACGTCTCAGGACAATGACGTACGGCTCTGATGAAAAAAATGCTACCCGTTGAGGCCCCACCTTCAGAGAAGCTGGCACAGGCAATGACACCTCTTGTTGTTAGTTACCGTGGAGACCAGCTTCTCTTCCTATGCACAGTATTACAGCGTCTTGATTCAGCACACTCAAGTGCTGTGTCCTGCATGTGTCTCTGAAGGTGGGGCCTCAGCTGGGAGCATTTTTTTCATCAGAGCTGTACATCATTGTCCGATCAGAAAAGCTATAACTGCACTAATGTGCAGTTAGACTTTGGGTGAAACCTCTCTTGAAACATCAAAGGGGGAGATTACAACTACAGATGAAACGTCTGATAAGGCAGCCTCCTCCTGCAGAATGGAATATGCTGGTTCAGCTTCAGATAGCTTTCTCTGGCGACGGAACTCCAGCACTGATTTAGGGTAAAACAATATTGAAGCAGAGTTTTATTCAGCCACAATACAAGTCTTACACATTGCTACAATTGCACATAGTTTATATTCAATAAAATATAAGCATAATTTAGCCATAGTGCCCCTTTAAGACAATCTGCTTGGTTTCTGTGGGTTACTTCACCTCTACAATGTAGCCTACATCCCACATTCGTAACTTTTATGTGAATTTTTATGACTTTATACGAGAAGACAAATAATGATTAGATCAAGACAAAACTTTTTTGTCATCTTGGATGAAGTTTGGACAGGTTAAACCTCTGTTATGTTTTTTTTTGTGTGTTGTCTGGTTACTCTGTGGGGAGACTTGTCCTCATTTTCTGTTCGAGAAGTACGCCAGAAATTGAGAAGAAATCTCCCCACGGGAAGGCTCAATTCCACATTTGAAGGGCGATGAAACAGGTGCCCCATAGGGAAAGTTATCTTGTTCGTGTGACTTCTAGTTTGAAATTCATCTCACATTTTAAAAGACAACTGCTTCTGTAACAGAATCGGGAGGGAATGTTCCACAACAGGGACACAGACAATAAAGAAACCTAGCAGAAGTACTCAACTTGCTTCAATGTATCCAAAACTGAAAACAATCTATATTTATTTGAACACCACCTTATTTACTCATTGACAGGTACTTTAAAAAAAAATACTTGCATTCACACTACAGCCCATATCCTATTAACATTTCTCCTGATTTTTCTCCAACGAGATATTTTCAAACCTTACCAATAAAGTAACTTCAAGGCCCCCACCAGGCAACACAATACTCAAAATAAATTTAGTATTGCTTGTTAACCTACTTTTTAGTATTTTTTTCAATTGCTAAGTGCTGAAAAGTTTATTTTTAGACGATATGGAAAATTTTCTCCTGGGTCAAAACTAAGGGCAAAAAGTTAACTGGAAAAGGACCCGTGTGTGTTACATACCATGCATGGCAAAGAAAAAAACACCCATAACACAGCACCGCATCCCCACAAAGAACGGGATCTCCTGGAGGGCTTCCCCGTCACCATGGCGATGGGCAGGATGACGTCACCAACGTCATCGACATCGTGACGTCAAAGGGGACTCCGATCCACCCCACAGCGCTGCCTGGCACTGATTGGCCTGGTGGGGTATGGGGGGGGGTGCGGCTGCGGCGCGACGGATAGCGACGGATCGGCGGGTAGCGGCAGCGATCGTCATGCACACGCAGCTAGCACTTTGCTAGCTGCGTGTGCATGACGATCGCTGTCTCTGTAACAAAAAAAAAATTATGCAAATCGGCCCAGCGGGGCCTGAGCGGTGCCTTCCGGCGGCATAGCCCGTGCTCAGCACGGGCTTACCGCCAGGGAGGTTAAAGAAGCAGTCCTGAGAGTTGTGCTTTTCTCTCTTCTCAATGTCCAGAACTAAAAATCATATTACATTGACTCAAAGTTCCATTATTCCCTGAGGGGGATATCCCTCTTTACCTCATAGCTGCAGAGCAAGGTGGTGTTGCTGGATTTAAAACACAACAAAAAAAATGGTAAAAATGTTTAGTGATCTAGCAACTGTATCTTTGGCAATGTCTTTTTAGATAGATGGTAGTTTTTTTGCTGTGGCTTTAAAGTTGGGTGCTACCGTAGGAGGAGGTTATTGGTGCTTGAAGTTCCATCTTAAAATTTTACTAAGGAGTGGACAACCCCTTCAAATTTAAATCCTCTTTCTTGCAAAATAAATAAATAATTATCATCATCATAATAATCAATGATTTCCCTATCATACATCTAATATATTTATTATTTACGTACAGTCCAGGTTCATAGCGGGTGGGCCTACTGCTTTCAAACTAGCCCACACTGTGCCTCCTAGCTACCTAAATTCAGACCTGAAAGGACCGCTAGCACCAGTGGTGAGAAAATCTTCACCTGTGCCTGATACATCCTCCATTGCATGATTATTTTTATGTTTATACTTTTGTTATGTTTTTTTACAACCTCATTTTGAAATCATCAAATTCTTTAGTTTTGATGTTGCAATATTTGTTTCCTGTGTGTTATATTTTGGTCTTGTGATTTTTTTACTTGTTTAAATGTTTGTGTCCAGTTCAGAAATTAGATTTGCATTGCTAGGAACTCATTAGAAAATGACTGAGGCAAGGTGCTGCAAGTATGCTCTCTGCCTAAAATGTGCCCAAGTTTTTACACAAACAAAAAGAAAAACTTGTGTCATGGATCTGCTGAGTCTTTATTGGTGGGACAACTTCACCTAGATCCTCCCGTCATAGTTGTTTCTGCTACTGTTAGCTGATTTTACAGGTTTCATTATATTAAGTGCGGTTTCATACGCCTTAACACAATCCACTAAAGGGCGGCAAGCAATATAAATGCACTAGTACAGTATAACCAAACTCATAGGCTGTTCTTTAAAGCAGAGAGATAATAGACTTCAGATAAGAAACCAGCGGCTTTGGGTAGTCGCATGGTTGTCAAAACAGGGCCAGTGATGAGTTTCTCCAGTGCGGCCAAATACTACAGTAAAGCAGGCAATTAGTAAACTCCTCCCCTACACCTCGTGGACAATATTTGTGGACCAGGTTATTTTACCTCAACATAGTTTCTTCAGTTGAGATGGTCAATGAGATACTTAATAATTCTGACTTGTATCCAAATTAATGTAAACTGTGTGCAATTTAGAACCGAGTCAGTCTACATCACAGGTGTTGAATTCCAGGCATGGAGGGCTAAATCCATGCCAGTGTTTAGGATGGATTGAGAAAGAGAGGAAGAGAGGAATGTGTTCTACCTGATGGACCACACCTTTCCTGATTCAGACCCAACAATTAATTTGAGCTGTGTCAAAAATGTGTGAGGACCTCAGCCCTCGAAGGACTGGTTTGACATCCCTGGTCTACATTGACATGAAGTGTACTTGATTGACCCAATGCCAAGTTGCACTGCATATGCAAATTATTTGCATCTCATTAGTAAATAGTACTACAGGCCTAAAGCCTGGTACACAATTTCCATTATGATTGGCCAATAACTGCCCAATTTTACCACCTTCATGTAGTATGAGAGCTTACCTACACAATCTGGACATAGTATTCAATATCTGTGTTGACCCTCATACTACATGGAGGTGGGAAAAATTGGTCAGTGATTGGCCAATCATAATTGACAGTGTGTACCAGGATTAAAGCAAGTTCCATAGTGCCCTTTATACATCTATGCAGTATAGTAACCTGCTCTATGAGAACAAAAAGAGATACACCGAGAACCCAATATATGATGGATAGTGTTAGTAAGTAAATTGATACTCACAAACCAGGGTTACCCAACAGGCAACCACTGTAAATGCAGGTAGGGAGATTAAGACCTGTCCCCACTCAGGATTAAGACATCGCTCTCTGTAGATCGGAAAGAAGGGGGTATATCACCCCTCCACCAGGGGTGGACACAGGTATCGCAGAAATTGAATAGAGGTGCCAACAGGATAAAATATGCTGAAAACTTTAAAACTGCTGAGGAGGCAGTGGTGGACTTACCTCCTCAAAGCAGACATGAAACTGTCAATTTTCAAAGGTTTAGATTTATTAACATACTCCCAAAAAAAAAACAGTTGCAATGCGTTTTGCAGGTGTGGCCCCGCTTCATCAGACAATAGGGAATGGAGCATACAGCAACAAGTGTTTATGTCTCAGCCTCTGTGAGGTGCTAGGCTGAGACATAAATGCTTGTTGCTGAATGCTCCATCCCCTTTTGCCTGATGCAGTAGGGCCACACCTGTGAAACACAGTGCAACAGTTTTTTTGCAGTATATTAATAAATGTAAACCTTTGAAAATTGACAGTTTCATGTCTGCTTTGAGGAGTTAAGTCGTCCACTTGCGCCTCTGTTCAATTCCTGCGATACCTGTGTCCACCCCTGGTGGATGGGTGATATACCCCCTTCAATTCTTGCAATGCTCTATAAGAAGTTAGGTCAGTAACATTAAAGTAAAACAAGCAAATACAATTTTTTTAGATACTCACCTATGTGAGAAGGCTCTAGATCCCATAGAGCCTTCCCGCTTCTCTCATGGTCCTTTTGTTCCAGTGCTGTCATCCCCATTGGACGTATTCAACCAACTGGTTGAATGCATCTTTGGGGCTTCTCGCAAGCCTTACGCACGTGCACATGAGCAGTACAGAGCCGTCCATCTTTGGACGTACTCAGGAACACGAGTAGCTCCTAATCCTTACAATGACAGCCGATTGCGCTGATTGGCTGGTGGAGGGAGGGTGGGCTAAATAAATAATTAGTGACATTTATTAAAAAAAACAAAAATATTTGTAAAAAAATAAACATTGGGGGAGCAATTACAGCCCACCAACAGAGAGCTCTGTTGGTGGGCAGACAAGGGGGGGGGGTTATCACTTCTGTGCCAAGTTGTATGGCCCTGCAGCAAGGTCCATAAAGCAACAGTGACCTATATTGTAAAAAATGGCCTGGTCACTGGGGGGGGGGAGGGGGTTAAGCTCAGGGTCCTCAAGTGGTTAAAGATTTTACCTAAAAAAATGTAAGATTACAATTATGCATCATAAGAAGATTATTTAACTCATGTCTTTTTACCATTCCACAGCCAACAAATTACACCAATCCAGTGTATGCAAAACTTTTTGTGGACGGACACAACTGTCGGAATTCCTTAATCAGCATAGAGGAACGACGGGAACTTCTTCCAAAGAAAATTGAAAATGCTATCCGGGAGACTGTGGCTTAAAGCTCTGCTGTTCCGTTACCTTTTCTACTCTGTATAAATGTATAAAATATGATTACTTTTCTATGTACCAACAGTATTCAAATTGTTTTGTCATCAGCAGTACCTCTTTTTTCATTTTTGGTTTGTTTTGCTGATGACTAGACTGACCATTTGTATGGTATTTTTATGAAAAATAAACTGCACTACAGTACAATTTAAAAGAAAAAAATATATATATGCTGCTGTAATAGGAGACCATTTTATTTGTTAAAATGAAGGACACACTCTTCCTTTGTAAAGTAAGAGAGATTCATTTTATATGAACTTTTTTAGGTTCACTATATATTGTCTTTTCATTAAATAATCAACAAAAACATTTATGGTCACTTTGTTAGAGGTTGGTTTGAACGGCAATCTTGAGAATTGTAATCATGTATGCCATTATTGTGAATGATTGTTTGGGTGATAACTTGCAAGTGCCGATATAGGTAGTTACGTGATAAACGGACATTCTTTGCAAAGGATTGGACATCAGACTCATAATATTATGAATTGAAGAGCTAATAAACAGTGACTGAAAAAATATGCCCGTCATAAAACTGAGCAACAGATATTAAAAAGAAAAAAAGATTGAGTTACTTTCAGTGCAAACTCCACGTCCGAAATTAACAGTAGTTCCAGAGGTACGGGTTGTTGAAATAATATGCAAATAGACTTTTCTTTTTTTTGTACAAAAATGTCAACCTCATCCCCACCCTTTTTACTCCCTAAGCCTTTTTATTGGTCATTTAATGTGGTAGGAGATATCATTGACCAGTAGGAATACTTAGGAGCTTAACTCACTTCACTCACACTTTACCAACCAGTATCTCTGAAACCATTGATTATGTAGACATGGAGTTTTCATTAGTGACCTCCAATTAAGTATTTTTCATCATATGCCTAGGTTAGATTCTATTGTTCTGATCTGGGACACTATTGCTTTTCAGAAAAGCTTTACCCAGCGCTGTATGATAGTTGAAGTGAAGATAAAAGTACTGCCAACTGATATATATACTATCATTGTCACTTTATACACAATGCTTCATTTGAAATATAGCATTTTGGGCCTTTTCAGTATTCACATAATGTGGATGATTCCATTAAGTCTTAGGATCGCACTAAAGCACGATGTTTATTAGGTCTTTTTGGCCTGTGAGTGCCAAAACTACCCATCAAATATGTAAGTAATAAACGTAACCTGCTTATGGATTAAGTATTTGCTTTTTAGAATTGAGCAGAATGGGATAAGACAGTCTTTTTTTCAAGTTCATTCTCAAATTCTACATAATGTCTATTCTGAAACTAGTGTCACATATCTGGGACAGTAGTTTCCTAGCTACGCAAGTCAAGATCTTTCGCAGATACTCACAGGACATGCCTATTTGGTGAGACCCAAGGATAGGTTTGGCAAACAGATGTAAAGGGCAACTTTTATGTAGGACTTCTTATTATGTAAGAAAACAAAAGTACGTACACGCCACAACAGAAATTTAGGTCATAGATCTATCCATCTAATATTTGTAATGCAAACTTGAGGCTTTACTATTTAAGGTATACTATCCAACAGAGGACATTAAGGGCTGGTCTTCACTAGGGATAATTTGCTGCATTTTCCCGAATGCAGATTTAAAACCAATAGGCTGTCATCCAACTTGCATGGGGGAGAATCAGAGGGCATTCATAAAAAAAGTGTAAAATATGCAAATCCCTATTTGGATGTGATCTTGCATCACAACAAGTGAGGGCCTGGGTCTCAGAGATGCATGCCATTTGAAGTGGAAATGGACCCTTAGCACGGAGATTTACCACCACAATGTGGCAATTGCCTACACACCATCTAGGCACAATTTTAGGTGCCTTAAGGCTTTGTTCACATTATAAATTGCCAGCGCTATCACAAGAGATTTATTGAGCTTTTTTTTTAAAAAGCTCTTTTTGCTTAGAAAAGCACTTTTATAAGCGCTTTTCTAAACACTTGCGTCAGGAAGTGAAAAAAATCATTGCTGAGCGAAAGTCAGGAAGTGAACTCTTTAACCCCGGAAATGAATAAATACAATGTCTTTATTCACAAAAGCGTTCAGGAAATCGCTTTACAAAGCGCTTTTTCGAGCGATTTGCAATTTCCCTATACCTTCCATTGAGCCAAAGTGCTCAGAAAATGGTACATGTAGCGCGTTTGCAATTTCAAGAAAATCGAAATGCTTACGTGTGAACACTGTCATAGGAAATCATTACAAAAGCGCTTTTAGGGTGATTTGCAAAATCGCCAGTGCTAAAAAAAAAATTAAAAAAAAATAAATCAGCAAACATTCATACTGTGAACGAGCTCTACATTTTAATGTCGCCCTGGGTCTTGATTAATTAACTTTGCTATAACCAATAATGCACTCAGTTCCAAGATTTGCATGATCCAGAATGCTTTACAAATGACAAGACTAAGAACTTCCAGTTAGAGATAATCAATGTAACTAATTTTCCAATTTGATGAAAAGTTTGTTGCAATTTGCAACAAATTTGCTCAGCTTGGAAAACTAGCATCTTACTGACTAGATCTACATCTTGGTAGTTGGCTTCAGATCTGCAATTCTTTGTATCTACAGTATTAACATGGGAATATTATTAGAGAAAAGAAGATTAAATTAAACTCTAAACTTGTAAGGGTCAAAGCTGCGCTCAACAATATTTTTCTTTGTCCTGCCCTCTGATGTTAAGTGATAAAGTACACAATCCAAAGAAATTGGGCATGTATTTTTGTTATAAAATCATAATATAAATGCTATAGTTAAATACATTTTTTTTTTCATTTTTAGAGAATCTATAAAAACATGTCAGCAACAGTTATATCTACTGAAAATTCTAATATACCCTATTCCTATTAACTTTAACTACACTGCTGGTAGAGACAGCACAATTTATTTTTATATTTTAGATATTAAAGTTAAATATTTATGACATATGTTGAACTCCAAACTTACAGAGCCTACAATTTCAACTTTGGCTGTATTTTATTTCTTACACTTAACTATAGCCCGCTGCTTCGGTTTATTTCATATTTTTTTCTCAAATGCATTTTTAAAAATATATAGATAATATTCTAGTTTATGTCTTAGTTTACATACAGTTTTGACAGATCAAAAAATATGAAGATTATATTTATGTATAGAAATACATAGGGGCAGATTTTTAAAGCTGCAAACAGGTTATTTACCAATATTTTGGTGATAAGTATTAGGGTTTGTTTGTTTTTTGCGGTATTTCAAAAAAGGAGTTATGTCACCATTTTCTTTAAAACAAGAAAAAAAATTGTGGAAATAATTTTCTCCACTACCAAAAACATTTATAGTACCTGATCTCCAGTTTGAATGATTGCATTTAAATGTAATCTCTTTACTCCACGTTAGGATATTTTATGGTGCTAATTTCTTTAGTTTTTTAATAGTTCACCAACACAAAATATCTGTAAAGAGAAAAGAGAACAAAGTAAAACAAAAAGAGTTTGCAAAGTAGTGGAGATAAACCAAAATGTATTTATGCTTTCTGAAATAAACCCTATATTTGAGTCCACCACCATTTGGGAATTTCCTGTTTGCATGTAACCTTAAATAATGTTGCTATGGAATAGTTTGTTGCTTTATTCCTAGTTAAAAACAATTTGTGGTGATTATAGAAGATCTCTTAATATGCTAGCATGCATTCAGTGGTGTTAATTTACTATCAATAGAGAACAGCAAAACACCTAAATGATCCATTAAAACCATAAGAAAAAAAAGTGTCTGCTATTAAGTTGCAAAGGTTTAAAATGTTTACCTTAGGACAAACACAGACTAACCTGATATGACATACTAATCATATACATAGACCCACAGAATTTTTTATATATATATATATATATATATATATATATATATATATATATATATATATATATATATATATATATATCTATATCTAGGGCAGACTTAACCTTTTAATATCCCCACTTTAGTCTGATAAACCCCAGACATGAGTTACACATTGTTGCCACCCTATAGATAATTTAGAAAAAAAAAAAGCAGTACAGGTTTACTGGATAAATAAGGTCTTTTAGGCCTCTATCACAGTGAGACGATGCGTTTGATGCGTTTGATGCGATGTTAACATAACATGCCCCTAATGCAACGCATTGAAAGACTATAACTTGGACGTTATAGTACATTCTTTAGCCCTGCGTTTGGTGCGCCGTTTTCGTCGCACAGTGATGGAACAAAAACGGCGCTTGCATTACATTTAAAAAAAAACATCACTGAGCATGTGCAACACACACAACACAGCAGATTTATTGCTAAATGCACAGCATGCAGCACTTTCTAAATATTGCTACACGTTACACACGACGCAACGTGAGCACTGTGAATGTTGCACAGACTTAATATTGCTCTGCGTTAGTCCACGTTAAAACATTTTCTAACGTGTGACTTTAACGTCCCACTGTGAAAGAGGCCTTAATGTTCTCTTATCTCCAGCTTTACTAAATCAACCCCAGTTTGCTGAATGCATGTGGGTAATTTCTCACTGTTTATTTGTCCTGATGTTTCCTATCGCCACCCTCTGTACGTGTCATTTCAGTGTCAAATAAATTTGTACCTTTTTTTAATCTGATGTTGTTGTCATGTGACCACTGTCCAAACACTAGTTTTCAAAGTTCTGGCTTGTGAGTTGAAAGCAAATTTGAAAGTGGGAACTTAAGTAAAGGAGACAAGTCACCATGCTTTGCACACATCTGTCCATTAATACAAAAAATCTAAGTTTGGTCAGAATAAATCACGATCTATTTATTATTTGTAGCATAACCCCAGCATGTAACCACTCCCGTTGCACCCTTTTGGTTCTGTGTAGAAAACAAAATGCCCATACAACTAGAAAGTGTTTTCAAAGAAAAAGCTGGTTCACCTAATAAAACTAATATTCTGCCGTTGAGGAGCTCCAAGGATAGAGCAATTAATAACACAAACAAAAACATTGGTTTATTATTTATTTATTTTGCTATGTGACCTGTTAAAAGCCAAAAATGAGTAGAAATTAAAGCTTGCATGTTGGTATCACATTTTGGAAAAACGTTATTTGCTTGATTCTTGTGTTGGTGTTTGGCTCTAGACTTGTCTCTGATGCGTATTGCATGGTTGACCAGGTCAGAATTTCTGATGTCTGCACTTATTCTGGTTAAAGGATTCACATATAATTAAAGACCAAAGATTTGCACAGAAACCAAGCAATTCTTTTAAAAAGGAGTCAGAACTGTAATCTTCAGGTTTCACTTAATGGACAAACATAGAACCCATAAAAAATGTCTATAGACATGGTAAGTGGAGCATATAACACTGTCCTCTGTAGTGTCCTCTAGGGTAGGTATTGTAGGAATGGTCATGTCACTTCATCTGGTTCCCAAAAAGGTAAACAAATTTTTAGGACACCAAATTGAAATGCGCATGGAGGGGGAGTGTAGTGTCCGTGGTTCAGGAAAGCTGCTTACTTCATGTGAGGCCCTGATGAGCACAGATGCAGGAAAGCTACTGGCTATTCACGTCAGGTCTTGATGAGTGCAGACATTGAAAAGTTATTAGCAACCATATAATGTGTCAGTGTACTTATGCTTAGGTGTTGCTGAATTAAACACTTACACTAAAATCAGTTGATTTAAACTGAAGCAAAGGTCTACAAGAGTTAAATCCCTACCACAAGCAGTTAAGAACACTTATTTATTTTATGAGTTGGAATTCCTTTTTGAAAATAAAAAAAGGCAATCATTTGATCAGGATATATTTTCCCCGTTGAAAAAGTAAGGCAAGGAGAGAACTGAAATCTACAGATAAACACTTTTTTTTTTACTGTTTGACAACTATGACCGGGTAATTAAAAATAAAAAAAAAACAAACACTTGTGAAATGTTTATATCATCCATTATAAGGGGGGTTTAAAACTAAGAGAACAATGTCTATTTTACCAGAAAGATATGTCCTAAAATAAAAGTTATGATGTCTACATTTGTTGCATCAAATGACACCATTAAAAATAGGTTTATCAAGGGCAAGATTATTATTATAAAATTTGATACTTAGACCAATATTAAGTGTTTTTTTTTTTCTGTGTATAGCATTATTAAATATCTATAAATTGTATGATTTAGTGATCTAAGTGAACAGTTGTACATATTTCTTAAATATATTTATACAGTAGATCTTTAAAAGGCACAAAATATGCAGTTACTATCAAATCGTACAAAACAGGGCTTCAGAATATTCATATATAAATATATTTTTATCATAACCAATTAGATTAATTGTGTATATGTTCTATTTCCCTTTGTACAAGTACAACAGCAACAACAAAAAACTTTTATATTTTTGTTGTACAAGGTGCATGCAAGCTACCTACAGTGTTTATAAAATCTGCTATATTGGGGCCTTTATAAACCATTTCATCTGTATAATATATGTACATTTTTGCTTGACAAAGAAGGTGACTCCACATAAAAAAAACAACCAAGTTAGTTTTATTACAGAAGTTAAGTTATTTTGTGTTTGCAGACATTTATATTTCTATAACCTGAAAGGTTCTATAATTTAAGAACAAAAATACCTGACTGAACAAAACAACACAAATATTCACATATTTAAAAAACATTTGGGAAGCCCTTTACTCACGAACAACAAAGCCAAACTATATTGTCCACAGAAGGATCATAATAATGACAATCAAATCATCATTGTTTAATGATCAAAATAACCAACAGAAACATTTTAAAGAGTTTTTGTGTTCATGGTATTTTCAACAGTGAAAGGATGTTCTTGTACTTTGCTCATTAAAAGAAACATTGTTTTTTTTTTATATTTAAATGTTGCTATGGGTGGATTTTATACTAACTTTTCGAACAAGATTTTGTGCCATTAAAATGGTTTTGCAATTGAGACTTTTTGTAGTCAAACTGTGAATAAGTCCATGCCTACATTTCGCTGTCAACCATTTTTGTTGTTGTAAACAAAGCAGGTCTCAGCAAATCCAACTGCCAATCCTAGTACTACCATCTTTCATTAATATTAATTCATTTCAATTTGATTAGTCAACAGGCTGTCCTTGCAATTTAATAGTAAAAATAAAAAATAAAATGCAGACAACATTTGAACCCTTTTATGAGCCTCTTGCATAAATATTGAGGATGCTCGCTTTGAGATATTAAACTTTCCTGTTGTAACCATAGCAGTGACCCAAATTTGTGGCAAAACACAAGAAAACGATGACTGAATGTTGACAGTACCAGGACTAGCACCCAGATTTACTGATTCCTGATAAATGGACAAGTAGTCTAATTAGCGTAATTAAGATGGAGTGTGTCAAACTTAAAGTGAAGCTCATGCAAGGTTTTTTGTTTTCTTTTAATTTTCACTTGGGCAGAGTGGAGAATAAGTATGACTTTTTAAGGTTTTATTGCTATTTCAGGTGGATATATTCCCATCATTTTCAGGTGCCTGGAAGAGACTAGAGAGTCAAATTTACTAAGGTCAAAGAACAGAGGAGAACCTAAGTGATTCAGAAAACCAGGACTGAGGTTTATTTTTTTTATTTTTTTAAGTGTCACTGCAACCACAGTGTGCTTACATTCATGTAACTGCATGTTTTACTATGGAATTTTCTCAAAAATTAGTCTGTTCTTAGGATACTCCTATAAATCCCAATACCATGGGAAATGTAGGGATGATGATGCACATGAGGTTTGCTACTTAACTGCAAAAGTGAAAAATACCTTTGGCATGTGAAACTCCGTATACAAAATTGTTTTTTTACCCTTGGAACTAGGGATTTCGATAAATTCAAAAATTCAACTGCACCCTACCCTATGTACAACTGCCAATTTTCTTATCTTCTGACTTCTAATGTTCAGATCTTCCAGCAACCAACACCATGTTCTGATATGATTCAGGTGAACATTACAATCTTTTCCCACAAACTAGCACTCACTTATTTTTTAATAAAATCCAGTCCAGGTTTGCTGGATGTCTTATGTCCGTCCACTGTTCTACAACATTTGTAAATAAACTCCTAGATCTCTGAAAACTGGTGTTATGATTTTTTTTTTGTTTATTTGCTATGTGTGCTATTTGACATTTCAATGGCCCCATAAGGGAATGGAGGTATTAGGGAACAGGGGCAAACCCAGGATTTTTAAGGAGGGGATTCCGGAATGCTCTCCCTCAGCCACGCACAATACAGTATAATAATATGGTAGAACATCATGCTGGGTACACATAATGCAATTTCCTGTCTGACTGACAGGATCTGACAATTATTTGCTAAATGTCCAATCTGGGATCGATCAGGAGCAGTTTGGATACAGATAATAATGAGGTCAGCCGGCATTGCCAATGAAGGGGAGAGTGAAGCATTCACACAGCAGGGCACAGGGCTGTGCACATACCTGGCTAAGTGCTCTGAGTTCTCTAGCGCTGCTCCATGCTCTGTACACACGCTGCTGCTTCATTCTCTGTACACACGCTGCTGCTTCATTCTCTGTACACACGCTGCTGCTCCATGCTCTGTACACACGCTGCTGCTACATCCAAAGTCAACTGTAGCCGTGAAAGAAAAGGGGGCGGTGCTGTGAGCTGCAGGATACCTGCAGATATTTTGGTTTGGTAACTTGTGCCTGGCCCCAGACACTGCACCGACCCTGATCAGAGGGGGGATTCTGGGCAGCTGTAATCCCCCCCCCCCCCTGCATTTGCCTATGGGGAAGATGTATATGGTATCTGCTGTAAGCAAGAAGGTAAGATGGGAACAGCACTCCCAGACAAAGGAGTACACTTCATCTCAACTGAAAAAGAAAAACAAATATCCTCATTTTTAGAAAAATATTTTTTCCCTACTATTTGTAGTCTCAGTAATGTAGTCATGGGTCCCCCTTTTCCATCTTCTACATACCTCTATCTTCCTTTCCTGATTAAAGTCTCCAGAGGTGTCACTCTTCAAAGTCCTAGTGCAAAAAGACATCATTCCAGACTATAGAGTATACACATCAGGATTCCTAAAGTTACATCATTCATTATTTATGGATTTTATGGCCAATGAGATTAAGAAAATCCTAGCACATTTATACACATGCCCAGTAGATTACCATCTAGTGCAACAACTTTTGAGAGTGAATACCATGTCTTGTGGCTCATGAATAGTAGGCAATTAAAGACTTCAATGAATGAGAAAAAGATAAGAATCCAATACTCTCTTCATGAAGATACCCCAAAGACCTTGCAATGAAGAAACCGATAGATTGAAAAGATGCAAGGAAGATAACATAAGGTACATACAATTTACATAAAACTGGTGTGATTCACAAAGCGTCCTCATTCGTTTTCACCTAATCTATGTTACATTTTTAGGCTCCTAAAGAGCAAATATATAATATAATTAAGGTAAGAAAAGTACTATTGAAACAAAGTTAATTGGGCACAATGTACTCTGAGTGATTACTTTGCTTGTAAATGTGCTGAAAGGTTATTTATTATCAATTAGGTGATAAGTCAATTATGAGAAGTTTTGTGAATAGAGCCCAATCTGTATGTTCCCATTATGTTAATGATTGCATTGTTTGAAAATTGTTAAGAGTTCTTGCCTAGTAGTGTGCACACCTGCTTACCTGCTCACCTGGTAGTGTGCACACCTGCTAACCTGCTCACCTGGTAGTGTGCACACCTGCTTACCTGCTCACCTGGCAGTGTGCACACCTGCTTACCTGCTCCCCTGGTAGTGTGCACACCTGCTTACGTTCCCAAAGGAGTGGAAACTTGTGAGTATAATCTCCCATTGCCACATTGAGCAACAGAAGTGGTCAACAGTCCCGTGTTTGACAGCACTGAGCATCAATGCTGGTGATCACCACATTTTCTGTCCTGACTCACAGTGCCCCAACTTATCATAACCAGTAATTCCTGCTTCCTGCAGGTCTGAAGTTATTCCTTATGCTTCATACACACTTGAGATAAAAGTCTTTGGAAAAGGCAAGATCACAGACCAATTTTACCCCCTTCCATGTAGTATGAGAGCCATACTCTACACAGTCTATTCTATGGAGCTGCACTCCCCATCAAACAAAATCTTTACAGGATGCTGCACACAAAGATGCCCATACACACTCAGATTATCTGCAAAAGATCTGTTCCTGCAAAAGATCCATTCCTGCAAAATGCATTCATAGTCTATGATATCTGCAGATCCTCATACACACTTGGTTTAACAGACAATCATCTGCAGCTCATCTGCAGATCAGATCCACCAGGATGGATTTTCAGATCTGCAGATGATTGCCAGATATGCAGATGAAGTCTGTTAAACAAGGTGTGTATGATGATCTGCAGATCTCATAGACTATGAATGCATTTTGCAGGAATAGATATTTTGCAGGAACAGATCTTTTGCAGATAATGATCTTTTGAGTGTGTACGGGCATCTTTGTGTGCAGCATCTTGCAAAGATTTTATCTGATGGGGAGTGCAGCTCCATAGAATAGACTGTGTAGGTATGGCTCTCATACTACATGGAACGGGGTAAAACTGGTCTGTGATCTTGCCTTTTCCAAAGACTTTTATCTCAAGTGTGTATGAAGCATTAGTCTCACATGAGAAACCACTGAAAATTTAGTATTAGTTTTTAATATGGCATGAACTGTTACTGATAAGATTTCATATGAAGCTTCTTACCCTTAACAAATCTTTCAGGCTACCTTCACACTAGCACGTTGCACCACTGTACTTTCCCCGTCAAGTAGGCATTAATGTCAGTGAGACTGGCCACAGTAACTGCTGTGCGAAAAAAAATGGTTAAAGCAACACAGAGGCTGCAGCGTGTTGCCGAAGGGTACTGCACAAAAAGGCTACTAAGGCCCGGGCCTTCGGTGGCTGCAGCCTGAGGGGACACCTGGACATGAAATAGGAGTTGCTACATATGAAAAGTTAAATCTGCAAATGGGGAGCAACATATTAAAAAGAGAAGCGGATACCCAAGGGAGCTGTACATAAAAGAAAGGAGCTGCAGAAGATCGATGTTACACATGAAAAAGGGGGCTACACGTGGAATGGGAAGGGACGCTGCTGTACATGGAAGGGAGCCCCAACATATTTAGCCTAGGGGTAGAAAACGTATAAATCTGGCCTTGTGTCAGGCCATTACTAGTGATGATCGTAATCTGCTAATTACGATTACGTGAAAAGTTGCACACATTTTCACAATTGGCCATACGTAATTATGATTTGTACATTCAATTTATTTTGTGTAATTCATTCGTAATTTCACATAATTTTACATGCTATTGTCACCTAAATTGCCACGTATGTTAACCACTTCACCCCAAGGGGGTTTTTACCCTAACGGACAAGAGCGATTTTCACCTTTCAGTGCTCATCCCTTTCATTTGCCAATAGCTTCATCACTACTAATCACAATGAAATTATCTAGATCCTGTTTTTTTCACCACCAATTGGGCTTTTTGGGTTTGATATTTGTTTTCAGTAATTATTTTATTTTCTATGCATTTTAAAGGGAAAAACAAGGAAAAAATGAAAAAAAAAATACAGTTTCTCCACTTTCATCCGCTGTAGTTTAAATATAAACACTGCTACTGTACATAAAACCCACACATTTTATCTGCCTATTTGTCCTGGTTATCACAAGATTTAAATTATGTCCCTAGTATAAAGTATGGTGACAATATAGTATTTGGAAATAAAGTTGTATTTTTTTTTTTGGTGGTTTTTTCACTGTTTTCACATGCACGTACACAGGAATGAACGTGTGTGAGCGTGCACGGGAGCGCACACTGCAACAGCAGCGCATGACATTTTAAAATGTCCTGGAGCCATTAAGAGGCTCCAGCAGGACGTTTGAATACGCCTGCATGTCACTAAGTGGTTAATGGGAATAATGGAAACAAGTAAAAAATTATTTTCAAACGATCTTTTGTCGTTTTTATTAAAATTGATTTTAAAATTGCGAAGGAAAAATGGTTTAAACTCCGACACATGACAGTTTCAAAACCACTTTTCCTTGATTTTCTCAAAAACAACAAGGTCTGTTCCCACTGTTCCTCTTAACCTCCCTGGTGATACAATAAAATTGCCAGGGAGGCGGCGCAGCACTTTTTTTTTTTTTTTTTTTTTAATCTTGTAGCTAGCCTAGCGCTAGCTATATGATAGCCGCTGTGCACCGGCATCCCCCCACCCCTTCCGATCGCTTCCAGCAATCAGAGCAAACAGGAAATCCCATTCAGAACGGGATTTCCTGTTTGGCTTCCCCGTCGCCATGGTGATGATCGGGATGACATCAGTGTCATGGCGTCTGGGGGAGTCCCGATCCACCCCTTAGTGCAGCCTGGCGGTGATTGGTCAGGCTGCGCACGGGGTCTTGGGGGGGCTATAACATGGCGGGTAGCAGCAAATCAGCGGCGAACAGCTTGTACACGCAGCTAGCAAAGTGCTAGCTGCGTGTAACAAAGCAAAAAGTGTGGAAATCGGCCCACCAGGGGCTGAGAAATCCTCCGCAGCGGCTTACCCCGAGCTCAGCTTGGGATTATCGCCCAGGAGGTTAACTTATGTAGTAATTTTGGTGACGATAGCATGAATAGGGACTTTGCTAGTAACCACTAAAGTCAGCCCAGAATTAAACAAAAATTATGCAAAAAGGTGAAATTACTCATAGTTACAAATGAAATTAAATATGATTTCCTACGAAATTTCACATTGTGATTTTGCAACCTAATTGTGAATTATGATGCAAAATTATAATTATGCAAAAGTCATGCCCATCACTAGCCATTATACTCTGGAGACAATAATCATCCTTGGATCCAGAGGTGTAAGTAAAGGAGGAGCAGCCCCTGCTATCGCAGGGTGGCCCACAACTACTGACCTTCCCTTCCTCTGATGCAGGCAGGGCCGGCGCTACCATTAAGGCAAAGGAGGCAGCTGCCCCAGGGCCCCAGAGCTTGTAGGGGCCCCCAGTGGCTACAAGAGGAAAAAAAAATTCAAAATCGGCTATATAGTTTTTGAGAAAATAGATTTTAAAGTTTCAAAGGAAAAAAAAACACATTTAAAAACCTGCCGACTTTAATGGTTAATAGCAAATCCACCTTAAATGCTAGAAACCCTAAATTTGCAGAGTATGTTAAGGAGATCATCAGGAATGAGAGGAAAAAACAATTTTTCAAAAAGACCTTATAGTTTTTGAGAAAATCGATTTTAAAGTTTCGAAGGAAAAAAAGTATACTTTTAAATGCGGTTAATGTCACTTTTAGTAGCAAACCTAACGGTAGTGTAATTTTACATGTATCAAACGAAAGCGCAATAAATTTCCTGACGGGGTTTCCAGGGGTCCATACGCAGCCGCAGCGCTTTGGCCAGGGATCGCTATACAGCCGCAATATGGCTGTATGAAGATCCCTGGCATTTTTTCCTATTTTCCCAATTTTTTTTTTTTTTTTTTATGTTTAGAGTGTGGGAATTTAAAAAAAAAATTGTGGGGTCCCCCTCCTGAAACTTTTTCACCCCTTGTCCCCCATGCAGGCTGGGATAGCCAGAATGTGGAGCTCCGACCGATTGGGGCTTCACACCCTGACTATACCAGCTGCAAAAAAGGTCTCTTAATGCCGATTTTTGTTCCGGGATATATGTTGGGGGGGGGGGGGGGGGCCCAGGTTTATTTTGCCCTGGGGCCCCATTGTTGCTTAAACCGGCCCTGGATGCAGGGTACTATATTTGTCCTGCATCAGTCATTCAGAAAGTATTAAAAGTAAAGCTAATTACAATGGCAGCCTGTCTTGCGGATTGATTGTGGTGCATGTTGACTACACTACCACTACATATATGAACATCAATTACCCATGCACTGTTGGTAAAACTTGAGGACAGATGTGGGAAAAATTGGCCTAAAGTGAGCCAATAACACACCTGGGCTAATACTCAAAGAGAACCAGAGACGAAGCACCCTCATGTATTTAATTACATTTATCAGTGGGAACATGACAGTAAACACCTACCCTGCTTTTAGTTTCATGGTTATCTGCTTAATTAGTCTATTAGCAGCTGTGATAAGAATTTTTCCTCGAGCAATAATGGATAAAAAAACACTAAAAAAGGCACACCTGAGCGGCAAAATTATCAGGTAGAGCATTTATCCTTTACAAGCTATCAACTGGTATGTTTATTTTGTGTGAAACGTTCATCTCTGGTTCCCTTTAATCATTGCCAGTCACATAGTTAGGTTTGAAAAAGACACCCTTCCATCAAGTTCAACCAGGGAAAAAAAATAAGAACAATAAAGGAACATTTCTGTTCTGCACATATTTCAGCTGATACAGGGGAAGGTAAAAAAAAAAAAAAAAACCCTTACAAAACTTGTCAGTGAGATTAATTCTCTGGATCAACTGTGCTAGGAATTACGCAACAAAAGCGTCAATGACCCTTTAAATGCAGATATAGAATTTGCCATAACTACTTCCTGATGTAAATGGTTCCACAATTGAACCACTCTTAGGCTACTTGCACACCAAGTTAGGTGCTACGTTAAGGTCGCATAACGTGCACCTAATGCAACGCATGGTGGTGCGGGAGAGGACGGTAGAGTGAGCCGCGTTAGGCGGCTCTATCCGTATAAGGTCTCCCAGAGTGGCGCTGATTGGCCGGCGGGACCACGTGATGCGGAATGAGACACTCCGCATCACGTGGTCCCGCCGGCCAATCAGCGGCCGCCAGTGCAGTGAATATTAAGTAGCCATGTGCGCGGCTACTGTAGCAGCATCTCCCCGCCTCCTCTCACCCTCCACTGCGCATGTGCAAACAGTCTATAGCCGCTCTAACGCCGTAGCATGCTTCACTTTCGGCAGAACGTGCAGCGTTACATGTATCGCAACGTGGGCTGTGTGAACAGCCCACTTGTGTTACATTGCTGTGCGTTGGGGGGGCGTTACAGGCGCCTGTAACGTCTTAGTGTGTAAGCAGCCTAACAGTAAAGAACCTCTTCCTAAATAGACAGCAAAACCTTTTTTCCTCCATACACAGATCATGTCCCTTTGTCCTTTGTACAATCCTAGAGACAAAAATCTCATCTGCCAAGCTTATGCATTGCTCTCCTGTAGTTATACATGTTAATCAGGTCACCCCTTGGTCATGCCATGCACACTGCACCCAGGCCATCTAAACAAATCAATCTCCCGAAGACCTTCAACTTGATGCTTCCAAATTCCGTAACATTAAAATAATGAAAGCTTCCTTTGTAAAAGTCGAGCCCTGTCTGTGGCATCTCTGGCAAGCCATGTGGTGACGTGGATAATCGGTCTGCCATTTTCATTACTATGAAAAATGTATGTTCATTGAACTTTTTATTTAAAATGTCAGCTCGAGACATTTTGGTTAAGAGACAGCAAGAACGGCTGTAATCTAAATTGTAAAACATAACTGGGGATGTCGCGTTAAATGACAAGACAGTAGATCAAATTAAGTGTTAATCAATGCAATCTCCCCGATGTAGCAGAGTGACATACACAGGGGTGACAAGACACCAAAGCACATGAGGCTTGTTGAAAACAAATTACACTAACTTAGTTCCCCCTTCATGCTTTAAACCTGAATAACACATCTGATCATTAGCCTCACTCTCCGCTCTGTGCAAGCTATCATTTACAATCCACAACAAGTGGCTATCATAGAATGGAGGAGTCACTTTTTGAGATGAACTAGTCTCCCTTCCTACCTAAAGCAAAACTTAAAGGAAATCTGAAGGCAAATTAAAAAATATCAGTTTAACTTACCTGGGGCTTCTTGCAGCCCCCTGGAGTCGTCCATGAGTCCCTCCGGCAAGCAGAGGTGACCTCCGCAAAGCTGGCCAGCCACGCGCCTCCTCACCATGCTCCTGCAGCTGTGAGCATTCTGCGTATGAGCAGTATGCAAAAATTGCTACTGTGCATGCGCAGAAAGCTCCTGGCCATGGGCAGGAGGGGAGCACACTGATGGGAGAGCCGGAGGTGGGGGGAGTGTCCCCCCCTCCCTGCCGATGTGCGGGCCAATGCTCTCCCCTCATGCTGCGTCCCCTCCTGCCCCCCAAATTGCCCCTGAGCGGGCCCCAGAGTGGCCCCAGGCCCCCCCACAGTGCAGGGGCTGCAGCCCCTATTTTTACGCCACTGTGCCCACAGTTTGCAGAGATACTGAGAGAGATACTGACACTGAGACAAAGACAATATTGTGCAATAGGGTTTATTACAAAAGCAATATGGTGCAAGAACAGGTATAAATGCAAACCGTATGCAGTCACTCTATATGCAGGAAATCACCAAGCAACCAAGGAAATACAGTATACACACATCCAAAACCCTGACTATATATTTACACAGCAATTTATACAGGAAACATACACAAAACATATATATCACAATACAATAGGAACAGGCAATAAGCAAAGTCGGGACAGAGTATAACAGGTTCGGCAACAGGTTAGCGGATAAGGCACAGTACAAAGGAAACAGGCGAATAGTAAAGTCAAGACACGATAATCGGTTTGGTGACAGGTTAGCAAAGACAGGAACAGACTAGGTAGTGTAGTGAATAACTTTTATGAACAGAAGGAGCTAGCAATGGCGCTTCAATGTGATTAGAATCAAAATCAAAAATGGGTGCTGCTCTTTAAAATCCACTGCAATGGTCTATCTTTCTCAAATGCTGCACAGCTTATTCATTCACACTCCTAATTGCCTGTGAGCTGTTTCTATATCAGCGCAAGGCGCAGAGCAACCTAGGAGTTTCTTTATAGCTCTCCATTCAAACAGCGCTGCCTGTCAGCTCTCACTGACACAGTCTGTAGTGCAGCTGCTATAGCAGGCAGATATTCACAGAGTAGTACCAGCGGATCCTTGTTTTATCTACCACAGAGGAGGATCAGCTAAATTGCCAAACCCAGTCCCCGACTAGAGGGACAAAAGCCCTGCTGCTGGACAAACCTACAGGTCCTTCTCAAAAAATTAGCATATTGTGATAAAGTTCATTATTTTCTGTAATGTACTGATAAACATTAGACTTTCATATATTTTAGATTCATTACACACAACTGAAGTAGTCCAAGCCTTTTATTGTTTTAATATTGATGATTTTGGCATACAGCTCATGAAAACCCAAAATTCCTATCTCAAAAAATGAGCATATTTCATCCGACCAATAAAAGTGTTTTTAAAACAGAAAAAGTCAACCTTCAAATAATTATGTTCAGTTATGCACTCAATACTTGGTCGGGAATCCTTTTGCAGAAATGACTGCTTCAATGCGGCGTGGCATGGAGGCAATCAGCCTGTGGCACTGCTCAGGTGTTATGGAGGCCCAGGATGCTTCGATAGCGGCCTTAAGCTCATCTAGAGTGTTGGGTCTTGCGTCTCAACTTTCTCTTCACAATATCCCACAGATTCTCTATGGGGTTCAGGTCAGGAACTCTCCTTTATCACAATATGCTAATTTTTTTAGAAGGACCTGTATATGGGCTTGCCAGCTACTACACAAGGTGAGATTATTCCAGCTTTACTTGATCTGATATATACTGCTCCCTGAGTGTGCTCTATTTTCTGTCTTGCATTCCAGGGACAGACTAGGAACAGGTACCAATAAGGGAACAGGTTCAGGAAACTTCCATAAGCTTAGGTCTGCAAGTACAACAAAGTTCTGGCAACTTAATGGAGGAAGAGGCAGTTTTAAATAGACCAAGAACTAATTTAAACAGGATACACCTGATTGTACTGAAATTTCACTTGGAGCAATTAGCAGGCTAGGCAGGGAACTGCAAGTCCTTGTAAAGATAGTGAAAGGCCACCTGCTGGTGGATGGCGAAAGTCCAGGGCTGCCACAATCTGAATACAGCCACCTGCTGGTGGATAGTGGAAGTCCATGTCAATACTAGGAAATCGCAGCACACGGTTCCTGACAACTGCAAACATCGGAGTCGTAAATGAATTTTTCTATTTGCACAAGCTAAAATAGTTAGGAGAAATCAAGGGAGTTGTGAAAAGATAGTGAATTTAAAAAGGTTCAAAAACAAAAATACAAAGAAAAAAAAAGTTTTTTTAAACTCTGTTAAATTACATTTTACTATACACAGAGTTCCAAGTTCTGTATACTTATTTTATATTTTTTAAAGGACAACTGTAGTGAGAGGTATATGGAAGCTGCCTTATTTGTTTCCTTTTAAACAATGCAAGTTGCCTGGCAGCCTTGCTCATCTATTTGGCTGCAGTAGTGTCTGAATAACACCAGAAACAAGCGTGCAACTAATCTTGTCAGACCTGACAATGTCAGAAACACCTGATCTGCTGCATGCTTGTTCAGGGTCTATGGCTCAATGTATTAGAGACAGAGAAGAAGCAGGATTGCCAGGCAACTGGTATTGCTTAAAAGGAAATAAATATGGTAGCCTCCATACCCCTCTCATTACAGTTGCCCTTTAAGAAAATCGACTGCTCGGGTCCCCCCTTCCAAGCCTCTTTTGCACCTTCTCATCTATGCAGACTGTTATAGCCAGAATTCAGAGCCTAGACCACATTGTGCACCCTGAGCTATACCAGCCTGCATGGTCCATGATGTGGGAAGGGGACCCTGGACGAGAGGGGCAGCAACTCTCCCCCAAAGACATGGACAAGGTACTCTTCCCCACCTCCAGTGCCTAGCAGGCGGTGAGGGGCATGAGGGGTTCATGGTGGAAGCCGGGGTTGCTCAGATGCCGTCCCTCTCAAGTGAAATGGGTGTAGTGGTTTAAATGTTTCCCCCTTTCCCATTTCCACAAAGGGTTAAAGTTAACGTTTAAAAAAAATTGCTGAAAAAGTCCTTTATTGTTCGGTTTTAACCATAAATACTTACATTCAATTAATGATCCCACAACAATATCCTCATGATGTTGATTGAAGATCCCTGCCACACATGTCGATCCCCACCGGCATTATACCAATGTATCTAATACTGGTAATCCCTGGCAAAGCATCTTTGAATGTGCCTTCCAAAGCTCCCCATTGGTCGATGGGCACTGGTGGTGGAGGAAGAGTTTTTCGTCCATGGTATAGACAAGGGCTTTGGAGAAGAGGGGAGGCTTTTTGATGCCCCTCTCTTTCATGGCCCCCCACATTATTGTTGGGCCATACAAACTAGTATAGCTCAGGGTGTGGAGTTAATTTAATTATAGTTAATTTAATCCAGCTTCAGATGCCCTTCAGATTTGACGACTGGGTAGAATAAAGGTAGCCATACACTGGCCGATTTGCCATTAGAACGACCAGCTGACAGATCCCTATCTGATCGAATCTGATCAGAGAGGGATCGTATGGCTGCCTTTACTGCAAACAGATTGTGAATCGATTTCAGCCTGAAACCGATCACAATCTATTGAGCTACTCCTGCCGCCTGTCCCCCCCCCCCCCCGTATACATTACCTGATGCTGGCTCCCGGGCATCTTCTCCGCGCTGCACGGCTCTGTTCCGGCTCCATCCCGGCGCTTCCTGTGTCATTTCGTGACCAGGAAGTTCAAATAGAGTGCCCTCTATTTGAACTTCCTGGTCACTGCAGTGACACAGGAAGCGCCGGGATGGAGCCGGAACAGAGCCGTGCAGTGCGGAAAAGATGCCCGGGAGCCAGCATCAGGTAATGTATACCTGATCGGATCGGCCGCCGCTAGCGACGCGCTCCCTACCCGCGGGCGATCGAGGGTAATTTCCCGCACGGCGCGATCGATGGACCGATCCGATTTTGGGAGGAAATCGGATCGGCGGGTGCGTTTACCGCGAACGATTGGCAGCAGATTCGATCCCAGGATCGAATCTGCTGTCGAAACGGCCGCAAATCGGGCCAGTGTATGGCCACCTTTATTTTTCAGTTTTGGATAGAAACTTGCCGTTTTTCTCTTTGCCCTGCTTTATGCCTGATGTAGACAAGAAGGGAAGGCGCTGACAAATAAAAAGGCAATAGACTGAAGAGGGGTTGTCCAGTAACTACACAGACAACCACAAGCTCCGCAGAGTGTCATTAGATCTGACCTGCCAGACTGTTGTAGTTTCTTGTAAATACCAAACCTTCGCAACACAGTGGAGAGACCTCTGTTGTTTAAGAGTTGGGGGAAAAAAAAGAAAAGAAAAAGATAGGAAACATCTTTCAAATTCAGTTGCGAGTTTGTTAGAAAATAATTAGTTGTCATCTATCGCCATCTCATCTCACCAATATTTCCAACGTATGCACTTACGTGGCCCTCCAAGTGCTAAAGGTTATTTTCTCCTGAAAGCCTCCTCGGCTTATTTGATTGTCTTCAGCTGGCATTATGCAAATGTAGGCGCATCGGCCAGGCCGTGAACAATGCGTGAACCCTGCAACCGCCGTTCTGCAGACGCTATAATTAGCAAGATATGCTAGCACGGGCTTATATGGTAATTGTAGATTCCAATTACTCATCTTGAACCAATGTCAGAGCAAGGTTTTTTTTCCTTCTTCTAGTAGATGTAGGTTTCCTTTGAGGATGAAAAAAAAAGCATCAAAATAGCTTGACTTTATAAAAAAAAAATGCCCTTCATATGTGTGACCTTCAAGAGAAAACCCTGGCACAAAATAATAAGTAGGATGAAGAGTCTTACAGGAAGATTTGAGCGTACTCCATTTTCTTTCCAAGTATAACCTGGTCCTGGATGATATAAGGGTGATTGCATTTCATGGGCCCTCTCCATCACTTGCTAAACGTTTCTGGTTTACATGCATATGTCATGCATATTTTACACAGCATATAATCGCGCCAATCCAGATTCAGGATAATCCAGGAAGTGAATTTGATTGGCCCAATTTCAAGCCACACATGGTTTTGCATGACATTTGCATGGAGGCCAGAATTATTTCAATCTTTTGCTGCTCCTGATGCTTAGAAGCAGTGATGAGCAAAAATGCCGATATTCTTTTTGCATTAATTTTTGCAAAAATAATGTAAATGTATTTTTCCAAATATTTTCTCAAAATCAAAAATAGCATATTCAATGTGAAAATGACTTTGGAAAAAAATTCGCTAGCAACACTGCTTAGAAGTATTTACATATGAAAGGAAAAAAGAATCAGATGGTAGAGAAGGTGCGACAGATTCTTTTTAAAGAAGATCAAAAATTAAAAGACATTTTTTTTTACCTTATTGCATCCATAGCATTATAAATAGAAAATAAAACAATACTAGCTAGCTACTCATCCCCCATTGCTTGAAATTTTTAAAGGAAACTTGTGGGGGGAAAAAGTGCCCAATTGGGGGTGCCTAACTCAAGAGAGGGAAGGTTCTGGATCCTCCAGAGCTTTCCCAGTGTTCTCCTCCACTGGCCCATTCCAGACATGTCCCTGCATGAAAACCATTCACAAGACCTGGTTGATGGCTCGCACATGCAAAGTAGCATTGGGCTTTAATGGAAAAAGCCAAACCTGATTGGGTCCTAGAGCTACTGCGCAAGCACATGCCACCTATGCAATGGCACAAACCTAATCGGGCTCTGTTTTTTCACCCGAGCTTAAGCAGGTCCTTGCTACTGCACAGGCACAGTGTGGTCACACTTCAGAGATTTCAGTGCTGGAACAGCCTTGGCAGGCAAGGGCGGGAGAAGCCTCCGGAAGACCCAGGGCTACCCTTTCCGAAGATAAATAACTAAATTGTGCACCACAAACCTCAAAGCTCTGCTTTAAAAAGTGGGTTGCAGCATCAAATTTGCAAACATATAAAAACAAACACATGCAATTTTTTAGCAAGTGTGTTTCAATTTGCAATTCCAGAAGCTTGTGTAGTAGCGTCCCAGCAAGCAACACAATCTTGTCTGGGTGGGGGTCCAGCCTGCAATTAGTTAAATGAATGTTTATAATAATTGAAAAAAATATATAGAATTTCATATTAAAATGCAATGTTAATTAGTGTGCAATCATCAGTAATGGAGGAGGAGGCATCCCAAAGATAATTTCACCTATTAGAGGCTCATTCCTTTCACTCTCTCATTTACTTGTCTTCCCTCCTCTAGGTGTCTGGCATGTCCAAAACATACAGTACAGTTCACACTGCAGTCCTGACTCCTGACACTTTTTTTAAAATTGATCTGAACAAGCAGACTGGGTACCATGAAACGCGTTACTGGTGGCTGATTTTTATTAAAATAAAATATTTTTACCTCTACAGGTTTAGTGTTTTTTGTTTTTTTTTGAGGTAATATTTAACCAGTTTGTAACAGGTGTAATTATTTTTAGGGGTGCCACCTTCACCTCCATTATATGTATAGATGGCCCGAGTGGTTCGCCGGAGGACAGTTAAGCTGTTTGTGTCCACGGCGGGTAGCAAACACACAGCGCGTTCGACCCACCCTCTATAACTTGTCACTGGGCTAATCTTTGACCCTCTACATCACAGTCAGCAGACACATGGCAGCCAGTCAGGCTGCACTCACCCACGGACCCGCGCCCCACCTATAAAAACACAGCAGCACCGCCCATGTTCTCAGTCTCCAGCTGCTGCTGTAATAAAAGCAAGGGAGAGATTGCTGCAGTGACAGGGACAGTTAGCTAGACGGTTCTCTTTATTGATGAAAACACCCCAAAAACAAAAGCCCTTTTGAGGGCTCATTGTTCTATTTTGTTTTTTTCTTTTTGCGTGCGAGACACTGCATACAGGCCACAGTCATTGCTGGGCCTTGTAGATCTACTATCCTCTTCTATCTATTACAAGCCAGCACACTGTGTATCATAAGCAGTGCTTAGCTTGCAACTGTATTTGTGATTGAACGTACTATAGGATATCTTTGTGTGTGTGTTAAAGTACCCAGCCCAATGATATACACACACAGCTGCTGTGTATTTGACACTGATTGTGTGCCTCTTTGTGATTACACACACTGTCTACCAGTATTGAATATTGTTAGTAGTACTGCATACCACCAATATGGAAAAATGACACTCAGAGTCAGGCCACCCTGCAGGTTTTTTCGAGGATGTTTTGGTGTGATTTAGTGTGGCCCTCGATCAATGGACAGTGTTCAGAGGGCACGTACCCTCAATCTCCAAAATTTTGAGGAACGTAGTTGACTGGTTAACACAGCAGCACACCTCAGCTTCCGCACGGAACCATGACGTATCTTCCTCCTCCTGCTCTGATTCGGGCACCCCACAACTACTTATCACTCAGCCGGCAACCACCACCACTATTACTAGCACCACAGCTGCTCCACTTGAGATGTCGGAGGAGTTATTCACACATTCCTGTGATGAATTTACTGATGCACAACATTGGTACAAGATGAAGGTGCTAAGGATGTTACACCACCTCATATTTCTCAGGCGTCACTACACACATGGACGTGTGTACAGTAAAGGAGAATGATCTGTACTGGGTGGCAATGCTACTGGACCCTCGCTGTAAGCACAAAGTGGTGGAACTGTTACCACTTTTAAACTGTTACCACTTTTAAACCCTTAGCTCCTCTTGATGTTTGTATGCCCTTCTTAGCAAGCACACTGTGATGCCTGAGCCCGGTTGAGTGGGATACTTCCACTCAACACACTAACTGTTGTTTGGTTTACTTTTTTTGTTATAACTATATATATATATATATATATATATATATATATATATATATATATATTCTAAAATAAAGATTATTTAAAGCTAAATCAGTTTTGGGAGAGATCTAGAGCATGATCCCTGGGCAGAGCAATAAAAACAAAGGGGAAGGTTATTGAAGGCAAGGTAATTGTGTGGTCAAGGGGCAAAAAGCAATGTCGGTTGTTCCCAACACTTAAAGAAAGATGAGCTTATCACACAGCTGAATGGAAGGCTCATGGTGCAGGAACCTCCCGGACAGGAAAGCCAGCTTGTGGGCAGATTTTCAGGGTGCTGGCACTCGGATGATACCAGGCCAGTTCCAGTACATGTGGCATAATTTGAAAGTCAACCTTTGTAGATGGTCAGGGCTGAGGTTTACAGTGTCCATCATCATTACATATATAGTGAGTGGGAATGCCACATCCTTGCCTGACATGGTGAGAGAGCAGGAATAAATCCACCCAGTCGCGGTTGGTGATGGTGACAGTGTGGTCCATGACAGTACCGGGAGCAGGGGGTGACAAATGCTCCTGACCTGGAGCAGTACAGATTGGTGCTGATCCATTTCTGCACTACGATGACAATAATGCGAGAGGAATAATTTTCAAAAGTACCAAAGCAGGTCTGTAACTGCAGGATCTCATAATTCTGCACTGTGCTGAGCGGTCCATCTGACCCTCAATCTCGGTACATCACAATCTTCTCTGGCAGCACGCGATTACCTCGTAGTATTTCCGGAGGGCGGCCTCAACTTACAGCTTCAAGCCATTCATAATCTCCCGGTAGTGGAAGCTGAAAGACTACACAGGAGTAGCAGAGGGTCAGGCAAGAATTTATGCTGGCTACATAGCCTGTCACCGAACGGCCGGCATCATGGTAGATCCATTCCGATCACAATCAGATTTTTCAGGGGAATGTCCACTCCCCACAGTTCTCCTTCAAGCTTGCAATTTATCTGCAGCTACATTTTCTGTGCAATGCTTCTCAGCAGTGCTGTTCGGATACCACTTTTCACTATCTGTATCTAATTCAGATCCGGATACCCAGATATGCGATCCGGGTCAGATATCAGAGTTTAAAATTTTCCAATCCTGATTCCAAATCGGATATCCGGCCGGATTCGGATCTCCTCATTTTTGCCATTGAAGGTGATTTGGGCTTCTGCTCGGATATCTGAACTATCTGCCCGGATTTCGGATTTAAGATGGGAAATCCGAGTTTGCTCAGATAGTTTATTCGGATTTTAAAAAAATATCCGAATTGTTATTCAAAGGTCGGATAGTGGAAAAAGTTCGGATTATCTGGGTAGTTCGGATATCCGGAATCTTGCTGAGCACCACTGCTTCTCAGTTTTGTTGGATTAGAGATTGCTTTCACATTCACAACCTGAGAAGAAAAACAAAAGTTTGCTTTCCTAAAACAGAAAGAATTTGCGATAATTCAGGTTGGAGTGAGCTTGAGATGTCTCCCAGGCACCACTGCTGAATATATGCAAATTAACCATTGTACCCTTAGAAGCTAAACACACCTCCAGAACCGCTGGAATGCAATGATGTGTCAGCTTGTTAATATGTACAGAGCCATAATAATCCAACATGCATACAGACTGTTTCGGATTGTTTGATCCTCATCAGTGCATGGCATGGATTAATTTGGCTCTATGGAGTAGGGCTTGTAAATCCGAGAGGCACAGACTAACCAGCAAGCTCATGGTGACCCAGAACTCATTGGGGTGTGTAAGGGACTACAATGGTCCTAAAAGCCCCCTTACTAAGATGTTAAGAAAAACAAAAGTTTGCTTTCCTAAAACAGAAAGAATTTGCGATAATTCAGGTTGGAGTGAGCTTGAGATGTCTCCCAGGCACCACTGCTGAATATATGCAAATTAACCATTGTACCCTTAGAAGCTAAACACACCTCCAGAACCGCTGGAATGCAATGATGTGTCAGCTTGTTAATATGTACAGAGCCATAATAATCCAACATGCATACAGACTGTTTCGGATTTTTTTTTTCTTTTTTTTTTGCCTTTCAGATTAAAATCACTTAAAAACCAGCCATCACACGGATCTCTCCATCAGGTTGGCAGCGATATTGCCCTTCCTTCACGGTTTAATCATCATGCCGGCTTTAATCAAATCTGTTCTTTATCAATCAAGAAAAAACAACAAAAAAAAAACATTTTAGAGCAAAGAGCCCCATTCCTCTTGTCTCCACAATTCTTTCGCCTTCTCCTCCCCAACCCCTCTTTTATCTGCTAGATAAACCACGTGCAGTCTTGCCAAAAATATATTGCATACTGCTTCCAATGACAACTGCTCTTTTTTGAATACAATTAGGTTCCTTGCGTCCCACAGAACTTCCTTGAAAACAGAAAACACTATCCACCCTCTCCTATCCTTCTCCTTTTCTCCCAGTGACACTCCACCCATCACCATTGAAAAAGATGTGACCCTGACCTCCACCACCACCTCTAGTAACCTTCCCAACCTCCTCCGAAAATTCCTTGCAAAATCACACTCCCAGAAAACGTGGTCCACATCCTCCTCTCCTCCACACCCTTCTCTTGGGCACCTTCCTGAGACAGCTATACCCCTTCTTTTGCAAAAACCTCTAGTAGGGAGTGCTGATACCAGGCCCATCCACACCACATCCTTCTGCCTGTTTGTTATTCCTTTTATACTCATTCTCTTCCATATTGCCTCTGTTTGCACACTTGTCATTCCTTTTATATAACAGATCATATCATTCCTTGTAATCCACTTTTTTATGTTTTGCTTGCTGATGTCTGTCAAGGCTGCTCCTGTCATGTTGAAGTTATCCAGAATGTCTTTGACTTTTTGGTAGCATAGCGCGGTTGTAAATGCGGCAGGCTTGCTCAGGTCCTTAGTGACCCATCCCAACTTATTCCACAACCATCCTCCCAAGTATCTCACAAAATCCTTCACCCTCCCTTCTGACTCCAACACTCTACGGACAGACACCAGATAGTGCAGAGACAAAAAGGAAGCAACATCAGGGAAATCCCAACCACCCAGAGATACACCCTTGTGAACCGTCACCCGTGCCACCCTCTCCATCTTTGAACCCCAGAAGAAGACAAACAACATTCTCTGCACCTCTTGCATCCACCTTTTGCCAGGAGGCAAGACCAAACAAAAATACAACAACAACGGCAATATCACAGCTTTCACCACCAACACTTTCCCTGAAAAGGACAACTTCCGCAACCTCCACAAATTCAACTTTCTTACCACTTTCCCTTTCACCTCATCCAAAGTCTTTCTACCTTTCATCTCTGCATCAAACACCACACCCAACACCTTGATCTCCTGACTCACCGGCACTTTCTCCACTTTCAAAGGTACAGGCCTCCCAAAGGAAACCAGTTGGGACTTCTCCCAATTCACAGCCATTCCAGACATTCCACAAAACACCTTCACATGCAAATTCACCCTGTCAATATCAGCCTGAGACCCGCCCACAAACGACACATCATCCATATAAGCCAAATACTTCACCTGCTCTCCACCACCACCTGGCACAACAAACCCTTTCACTACTTTATCCCGCTGGACATACCTCAGCAAAGGCTCCACCACACAAATAAAAGCCATAGGCGACAGCGTACACCCCTGCCTGACTCCGGACAAAACGGGGAATGACCTGGACAAAACCCCATTTACCAAGACTTGGCTCGAAATTCCAGTGTAAAAACTTCTAATAACTTTTAGGAGACAATCAGGGACCCCTAATTTTGCCATCACCCCGAACAGGAAGGAGTGTGATACTCTATCAAATGCCTTTTCCAAATCGATACCCTCAATGACCATCGGCACTTTATTTTCCTGTGAAAAATGTATCATGTCCCTTAACAAAACCAGGTTATCGACGCTTCTTCGACCGGGGACCGCACAGGTCTGCCCCTCTCCAATCATAGATGCTATCACACTCCTTAACCTGTTTGCGACCAATTTCGCCACTATCTTGTAGTCCACATTCAACAGCGAAATCGGCCTCCAATTTTTTATCAGTTTTTTGTCTCCTTTCTTATAAATCAGGGTGATGACTCCCTCCCGCATTGATGGGGACAACCGTCCAGAAGAAAAAACCTCCTGGACCACCTCCACCACTTCCCCACCAATGATAGGCCAGGCCCACCTAAAAAACTCCACTGGGAGCCCATCCTTCCCTGGAGTCTTGCCTGTTTGCATGGCACCCACTGCCGCCCATACCTCCTCCGTGGCCACCGACTCTTTCAACCGCTGTTCTCCAACGGATCCAAACACTCCTCCAACACCTCATCACAATACTCTTCCATCTCCACATCCGACCCAACATTCCCTCCTCCATACAAATCCACATAAAACTTCTGCACCTCTTCCACCACCTCAGAACCAACCACTTCTTTCTCATCCACCACCACTGACTCTAACACTTCCCTACTGGACACCACCTTCTTAAAGAAGAAACGGGAGCAAGACTCCCCCTCTTCCAAATCTCTCACTTTCGCCTGATACACAATCCTCTTCCCACGCTCCATCAACATTCCCTTCATTCGCTGTCTTGCCTCCTCCAACTCTTCCTCCACCTCATACCCCCATGCCTTCATCTTCACCAGATACTGCAATCTCACTTTCCACCTTTCTTCCTCCTCTCTCTGCAAACACCTCTTCTCATACGCCAGATTCCTGAAAAAGCCAGAAATCCTCCTCTTCACCCAATCCCACCATTCCAACAAATCCACAAACCCTCTCTTCCTACACACCCATCCTGCATACTCCACCCTAAATCTTTCAAGTACATCCACATCCTCCAACAACTCCACATTCAACTTCCAGACTCCCTTCCCAAACACCACTCTCTCCGACGCTTCCAGGGAACAAAGAATGGCTCTGTGATCAGAAAAAGTGACCTGGTGATAAGAGACAGCAGAAACCAACACATACCTAGAAAGTAAAAAGTAATCTATGCGTGACTTAACCGTGTCCGCATCCGAAAAGTAAGTATATTCCCTGTCCCTACTGCCTGCCGCCAAAGCTGCATCCTGCAGTCCAAAATCTGTCACAATCTGGTTGAGGATCCTACTGGTGGAGTCCAGCTTGGTCTCTCCTGACCCCACTCGATCCCCAACCGATCTTATACAGTTCAGATCGCCGGCCACAATGGTCTTAATGCGGCCTGGCAGATTGAACTTGAGCACCTCCAAAAACTCCGCCCTCTCTTTTTTGTCTGCAGGAGCGTAACAGTTAAAAAGACGGTACTGGGAACCAAAAAAATCAAAATTCACAACCATCATCCTTCCCGGAATGATGACAGCATGTGACAAAACCTTTATGCCTGGGTTATTAAACAGCACGCCAATGCCCTCATTCCTACTCTGGCAGGCAGGGGACCAGATGGCATTGCCCCCTGCCCATTCCCCAGAGCCTGGTACCGTCTTCAAAATACACTCCTGCAGACAAAAAATATCCGCCCTAAAATTTGCAAGGTCCTGCAGGACTGCAGCCCGGCGGTATGAGGAGCCGATCCCCCTCACATTTACAGACAGCAGGGACAGGACCATCACCAAAAGACACCACGTGTTATGCACCCTACACTCAGCCATCATCACTTCTTGGATGCCCTGGGACTCTTCCTTAAGCCCACTGTAGCGGGCTCCTGCTTTCCTTTTCTATTTTTCTTTCTTTTTTGTTTCTTTGACTCCGCCATATTCCAGTCCTCTGGACCAGAATCTCCAGCAGTACTCGGCCCAGGCACCTCTGGGTTAATCCTCCTAGCTGGTTTGGTGTTTTTCCAGCTAGCGGGTACAGGAGACTGCGTCATATCAACTTTTAACTCTCCCTCAGAAATGTCACTGACAATACGCATTTTTGACACATGGGTGACATCACTCTCTGATTCCGTCACAGCCTCTTTTCTTTCCTGATAAGGTGGTGGATAATCGCTGTCACTCTCTTCTATCACCACCTCTTTCTCCCCTTCCACCTTCCCAGGGTCAGTTATGTCCATCTCACTCTCCTCCTCCTCATTTGCATAACCTCCTCCCACCTCCTCTGACATCATGCTGGCTGATTTCCGTCCTTTATTTGAATTTGGGGAGCCGTTTTTTTTGGAGGGAAAAAAGGGAGTCCCCTGCTGGGATCTCCCCACAGCAGTGTCAGCCTTTATCTTTTTCCCTGCGCTTTTCACAGGGTTGGAATGTGCTGGCAGAGTCTTCTGCGAGAGAGCAGAAGAAGGGGTGGAGTCAGGATTGTGCAGGGGATCAGCTGACTGTACAGCTGTTTCCCCACCTGCATTCCTCTCATTCTTGCTGGCTGAGCCGGCTCCAGGAACTGTGGCACTACTGCTCCCAGCGGACCTGCGGCTACTAGCGTCCATGGCAGGCCGCTGGGAGTCTGTGCAGACATCAGGCATCTCTGCCTGGCTGATGAGAAGCACGGGGGAGGCTTCGGTACTGGTGGCAGGGGTCGGGGAAGCCTCAGCATGCTCTCCAGGCTCACACTGCGGGTCCCGCTCAGCAACAGCTGAGCTGGTGACGTCACTGGCATCGGGGGAATTCCGCTCTGCTTGAGAGCCGGGCACATCTTCGGGGAGCTGCTCTGGGGGGGTTTCTTCCACAAAATCTCTCTGCACAGCCCCAGCCTGACTCTCCACAGCGGGGGGACTAGGGGCAACCTCAGTCACAGCACATAAATCAGCTTCTCCAGTCCTACTCGCTGCAGACACGGCAGCGGCAGCCTTCTTGCAGGCAGGACCGGCAACATTCTGCACATCACAGGGAAACTCTGCAGACAGAGGCACGGCGTCCTCTTCACCCCCACTCCCCACAGCATCATCATTTTCATTCACGTCCTGGGCAAGTTTCCTTTTTTTAACTCGCTGCGGCTTTGACACCTCCTCTGCCTGCAGCATCTGGGAATCAGTCACATCCTCCACAGGGGGGACAGGGGGGGTCTCAGCAGCGGTTGGGCCCGAATGACACACACTGGTGCCCTCTCCAGCTGCATCAGCAATGGGAGGCTCAGTAATAGCCTCAGGGTCCGGGTGCTCCACATGGGGAGCCAGTGACCACCTCCTTCCCCTGCTGTATGAACCAGCTGCAGCAGCATACGTGTAAATCCTTGTTTTGCCACGCCTTTCACAATCTTTGGCCAAGTGGCCGCCCACACCACAGAGGTCACACACTTTCACCTTCTTACAGCTGGAGCCAGGGTGCACTGGCTCCTTGCAATGTCTGCACCGCTCCTCAGACACACAACTTCCGGCTCCATGCCCGAACATATAGCACCTCCGGCAGTAGAGAGGCTGCCCAGGATACGTGACATAACCTCTCTCTCCAGCAATAGAGAAAACAGGGGGCGGGTGAACTACATCATGCCAGCAACACTCCTGTCTCTTGAACTTCACAAAAAACTTCATTTTGCTTCTGTAAACACCAATATGGTTATATATTTTTTCAGCATAACTCACCTCCTCAAAATATCTGAGCATAAACAGCCTGACCACATCTGGCTCCACGAATGGATTGTACATATGTACATAAATCTGTCTCGCCTTTTCGTTAAAGAGAATCTGTATTGTTAAAATCGCACAAAAGTAAACATACCAGTGCGTTAGGGGACATCTCCTATTACCCTCTGTCACAATTTCGCCGCTCCTCGCCGCATTAAAAGTGGTTAAAAACAGTTTTAAAAAGTTTGTTTATAAACAAACAAAATGGCCACCAAAACAGGAAGTAGGTTGATGTACTGTATGTCCACACATAGAAAATACAACCATACACAAGCAGGCTGTATACACCCTTCCTTTTGAATCTCAAGAGATCATTTGTGTGTTTCTTTCTCCCTGCAGTTCTCATGCACTGAAGTATCAGGTTGCTCTTTTTTCTCCTGCAAACAGCTTTGCCCTTGTCTGTAATCCTCAGTATGTGAAAGCCCAGCCAGCTCAGAGGATGATTTATCCAGCTTGTAAAATATAAGAGAGAAGAGAGAAGCTGCTCTAATCTAAATAATACACAGGCAGTGTGCATAGAGGGGCCTGGAAGGGGGAATTCATAGCAGAACCACAACACTGAAGAACTTGGCAGCCTTCCAGACACAGGCCGACAAGTCTGACAAGGGAAAGAAACATTGATTTATTACAGAGACTGTGATAGTAGAAAGTGCTGCAGTAAGCCAGAACACATTAGAATAGCTTTTGGAACTTGTAGGATGATAAAAAACAGGATGCAATTTTTGTTACGGAGTCTCTTTAAATAATGGCGTGACCGACTCCAACCAATTAACATACTCTTCCCTGCTCTCTCTATAATCTGCCAGCACTTTTAGTGCATCTTCCTCATTATGCATAGTAATATCATAGGCCCCTTGTCCTGGAAAATCTTGTATTGCGAACATCTTGCTCTTATTTAGCTTCAACCCCTCCACCAGTACCTTATCGATGAACGCCTTTGGTCCATGCTTCCTCCAATCCGTCTTTACGACAAAGCGAACTGAGTTCCGAAGTTTTGGCATGCCTCCTCCACCTCCTCCACTCGACGCAGCTGCCATCCTCCCCCTCGTTTATCCAGGGCCCCCACAAGGAGGACCCTTAGAATATCTCTCGTACCAAGACCAAGTAACTATATTGTTTCGGACTGTTTGATCCTCATCAGTGCATGGCATGGATTAATTTGGCTCTATGGAGTAGGGCTTGTAAATCCGAGAGGCACAGACTAACCAGCAAGCTCATGGTGACCCAGAACTCATTGGGGTGTGTAAGGGACTACAATGGTCCTAAAAGCCCCCTTACTAAGATGTTAAGAAAAACAAAAGTTTGCTTTCCTAAAACAGAAAGAATTTGCGATAATTCAGGTTGGAGTGAGCTCGAGATGTCTCCCAGGCACCACTGCTGAATATATGCAAATTAACCATTGTACCCTTAGAAGCTAAACACACCTCCAGAACCGCTGGAATGCAATGATGTGTCAGCTTGTTAATATGTACAGAGCCATAATAATCCAACATGCATACAGACTGTTTCAGATTGTTTGATCCTCATCAGTGCATGGCATAGATTAATTTGGCTCTATGGAGTAGGGCTTGTAAATCCGAGAAGCACAGACTAACCAGCAAGCTCATGGTGACCCAGAACTCATTGGGGTGTGTAAGGGACTACAATGGTCCTAAAAGCCCCCTTACTAAGATGTTAAGAAAAACAAAAGTTTGCTTTCCTAAAACAGAAAGAATTTGCGATAATTCAGGTTGGAGTGAGCTCGGGATGTCTCCCAGGCACCACTGCTGAATATATGCAAATTAACCATTGTACCCTTAGAAGCTAAACACACCTCCAGAACCGCTGGAATGCAATGATGTGTCAGCTTGTTAATATGTACAGAGCCATAATAATCCAACATGCATACAGACTGTTTCGGATTGTTTGATCCTCATCAGTGCATGGCATGGATTAATTTGGCTCTATGGAGTAGGGCTTGTAAATCCGAGAGGCACAGACTAACCAGCAAGCTCATGGTGACCCAGAACTCATTGGGGTGTGTAAGGGACTACAATGGTCCTAAAAGCCCCCTTACTAAGATGTTAAGAAAAACAAAAGTTTGCTTTCCTAAAACAGAAAGAATTTGCGATAATTCAGGTTGGAAGAGGCACAGGTGTTTGTACACAGCACAAGTTCTTTATGGCACCGTACAGGTCAGCGCTCGTCGGCAAGTATTACCTCTGGAATTACCACAGTTATCAAAGTAACATAAAAAATGTAGAATTTTATAAATAACTTTTCAATTTTTTTTTAAAAAAACTGTATTTTTCAATTTTCATCATCATCGCCTGCACTCTCGCCAATGTGCGCACAAGCACGGCAATCACTATGCAAACATTGCCACTAAGAGGACTGACATCTTATGTACTGAGAGAGTCAACTATTGACAATCCTTTGCTACTGTTTGTGGTGGTGCGTTAAACAGTGAGTTTGGTCTGTCAGTGTGAAGTAGTACACTACTTACACTACCTGATCCATGTATACACAGGCAAGAGGTTTAAAGCACTTTATGCCTCCAATTTAGTAATGCAATGTGATGTCTGCCCTTTAGGGATTATAACTCTAATCTGCGTCAACTACGTCAACTACTACGAACAACTTTTCCATCACTATTGCAGGCAACCCTCCTTTGTGAGTATATTTTCATTTCTCACAATTTGAAAGCACACAGCCTAGACATACTACTCTACAGTGGCAAAACTAAGGGGCTATGGGCCCCGATGCAAGTTTTACATTGGGGCCCCCCATGCACTCCATACATAACAATTGATATGACGCACCAAAACCTGCCAATGACAACTACAGTGTCAGAGGTGCGCGAAGGGGATGGGAAACCATTTGTTAATGATTACCACCATTCAAAGTATCTATAGAAGTGATTATTATGACTACAGGACCAATACAGAGCTAATACTGTAGTTGAGGCAGGGCTCTTCGGTGCCCCTCTGGCCCAAGGGCCCCTATGTGGTTGCTACCTCTGCACCCCCTATTGCTACACCCCTGCTACACTATAAGGGCTCCTAATCTCATGCATTGTGGTTTTTCGGTCCTTCTGTAAGGTCTAAGGACCCCAGAAGACCACAACGATACAACTAAGCATTATCAGTCTTTAGTTTGGGTCTGTTTTAATTTACCCTTTTAATCCACTTTTGTCGTAAAAATTCACAATCGCCTCAGTGTCAGTATAGAAAAAAAAACGACATACATGAAGCCTGGATCTTTATAAAGCCAGAGTACAATCACCACTTCATTGGAAACATCAATTTCATTCACTTAATGCACAAAGTAGAATACGTTTTGATCTCTGAACCCCGTACTCGCTTGGAATCTAAAAGCCATTGGCTTTTTGATTGCGGAGGCACATATGCCATTATTAATGTACCCAAGAATGCAGGCAGACAGATGTGGTATGATAAGGTGGGGGGATGAAGAGGCAAATTGATTTCGAGTGAAAATAGTTTAATGTAAAATGAAAGGTTTGACTGTTTCGCTGCTCATAAGGAAACAAGAGCGCTACATGGTGCATTAACTCTTTAATCGCTCTTATTAGTCATCCTGTAAGTGTTATTAGTAGAATAACACTTACAGGATTGAGGATTAAAATCCGCCTATTACCCTAGTGGGGTTGAATCAAGATCCCCTTGTCATTGCCTCTATCGTGGCAAGCGGTGTAGACATCCTAGGTGGTGAAAGGGCTTCTCCTGTGGGCAAGGGCAGATTGGGTTCTCTAGTGTGCCTGTAGCGTCATTACGCGTTTCGGCATTCTCACACATTCATCAGTCAGATCATGTTTGGCTGCTGACAAGGGTTGTTTGTAAATAGAAAGTTTGTAATTTCAGGGATGGTCGGAAAGAACCATTTTCGATTCTGCAGAACTTCAGATTTCTGCCAATGCCAATTTCCTTTTTTTTTTTACGATTTCCGGTTTATTTTCTGATTTCCGAGGAGTATTTTATTGCTCATTTTTTTGCATCAGAGAATCCAAAAAATGGAAAAACGAAATTGTAAAAACAGTCTGGTCATTGGTATAAAATGACCGCAGTGAACTGATTTTTGCAGAAAAAGTCTGCATTCTCTGATTGGTCCAATGCTTCAGAGTTCTGTGAATGGGCTAAAATGACTGACTTGCGATAAATCAGATTTCTGCGGAATTCCAATTCGAAATGAAATGAGCAATCCCTATCGAAGCTCCCAGAGCAACTCCAGCTAGCAGCATGTCACACTAACTTTATAGTGAAGCGCACACGCTGGGAAGGGAGGAGGCGGGGGGAGTGTTTGTTCTTCTGCCGTCATGGTGCGACAGCAGAAGGGAAGATTACAGGACATACTGCGCATGCCCAGCGCAGTATGTCCTGGTCAGGGGTCAGAAGAGTCGGCCGGTACCGGCAGCTGTAGGAGAAGTCCGGGGGCTGAAGGTAGAGAGCGAGGGATGCAGTGAGTATGTCATTTTCTTCCCCTACACAGTGCAGCATTTGTTTTACCACAGCCTGGGGGCTGTGGTATCCTTTAACAAGGGCAAGCATCATTATCCACATATTATTACCATTACTCCACATGAAAAGTTCAGACCTCATTACTCCACATGATAAGTTCAGACCTCATTACTTCACATGATAAGTTCAGACCTCATTACTCCACATGACAAGTACAGGCTTCATTAATCCACATAACAAGCTCACGCCTCATTACTCACACATGACAAGCATAAGCTCCATTACTCCACATGACTAGCTCAGACCTCAATACTCTCACATGACAAGTATAGGCTCCATTACTCCACATGACTAGCTCAGACCTCAATACTCTCACATGACAAGTATAGGCTCCATTACTCAACATTACAAGTATTGACTCCTTTACTCCACATGACACACTCAGGCCTCATTACTCCCACATGACAAGCATAGGCTCCATTATTCCACATGACAAGTATAGGCTCCATTACTCCACATGACAAGCTCAGACCTCGATACTCTCACATGACAAGTATAGGCTCCATTAGTCTACATGACAAGCACAGACCTTATTACTCCACATGACAAGCATAGGCTTAAAGAGACACTGAAGCAAAAAAAAAATGATACAATGAATTGGTTGTGTACTACGGATAATTACTAGAAGATTAGCAGCAAAGAAAATATTCTCATATTTTTATTTTCAGGTATATAGTGTTTTTTATAACACTGCATCATTCTCCAATATTTGCAGTTTACATGCTACTACTCAGCATTCTAAATGATTTTTTTCAGAGCAGTCTTGTGAACCATTGACCTCTTCTCTGGCAGAGAAAATAAAATTATTCACTAACAGTTGAGATAATAAATGTCAGAAGACAGACCTCTCTGCGACTTTGAAAGTCGCAGAGCTTAATGGCTTTTTTGCATAGAGATAACAGTTTCTTAACTCTTACTGTACTGGAAACAATTAGACTTATGTCTCTGAAATTAATGTTTTATTTCTTAGTTGTACTACACATACAAATCATTATATCATAATTTTGTTTTCGCTTCAGTGTCTCTTTAAGTACTTCGCATGACAAGCTCAGGTCTCATTACTTACATATGACAAAGCTACACCCCCTCCATGAGAAGTGTAGGATTACCCCCCCCCCCCCCACACACACACACGACAAACGGAAGACTCATTAGACCCACATAACAAGTGTGGGCTTTATTACCTTCATATGACAAGCACAGACCTTATCACCCCCCCCCCCCCCAACACACATATATGGGTCTGATTACCTCCACATGACAAGTGTAGGCCCCATGACTCCCAAAGCGAGACATATAGGCATCATTACAACACAACAAGCACAGACCTCATTGCCAAAACATGACAAGCACTGGCCTCATCACCCTCACATTGCAAGCTCTGGCCTCATCACCCTCACCATGGTCTGCCCTGGATAGATACTTTATTCAATTTCAACAATCGCCAGTGTCAAGGGCTGATTATTGTTTAACTTATTCAAATTGCAATTTGCATGAATCAACTACAGTGCAAGACAAGTATTAGTTAAGCCAGCAGTTTGAGAAATAAATCATTATTGGTCTGAGTGAATAGGTACGTGATGTTTGGTGCTCTTGCCCCAATTGTGGCGATTCTTTTCTTGTAATTGGGGGAGAAGGGGCATCCCTACAATGTTTTATTGTATACAGCAAAAAGTCCAGAGCCTGCCCTGACTGCAACCAGAGCCTGATCATCCACAATGCAATTCTAGGCAGTTGCCTAGGGCAATGTTTCTCAACCTGTTATTGGTATGTACCCCTTCTAAAACCCTGTACTCACCAAGTACCCCTGGCATAGGAAGCATTATCACAAGTACCCCTTAAAAAAGATACATATTTAATTGTAGTACAGGATAATTGGTTCTAAACAATTTCCAAGCATTTACTATTGCTTTTAACCACCCTGGCGGTCTATTGATTGCGCCAGTGTGGCGGCGCAGCAGCGTGGCTTGAGCGGTGCCCTCCGGCGGTAATGGACGAGCTGAGCTCGTCATTACCGCCATGGATTTTAACTAAAATACTAATTTGGTGTTGTTTAGATAGGATTTATCATTTTCTAAAACTCTAAATTATTCTTGGTGAAGTATATCAAGCCTGAATACCCCCTGGAACCATCAGAAGTACCCCCTGGGGTACGCCTACCACATGTTGAGAACCTAGGGCTTAGGGCATGGAGAAGTCTAGGGGCCTAGCGGATGCCCCATTTCATCTTAAAAAGAGAACCCGAGGTGGGTTTGAAGAATATTATCTGCATACAGAGGCTGGATCTGCCTATACAGCCCAGCCTCTGTTGCTATCCCAAACCCCCCTAAGGTCCCCCTGCACTCTGCAATCCCTCATAAATCACAGCCGAGCTGCTGACAAACAGCTTGTCAGAGTTGGCTGTGTTTATCTCTATAGTGTCAGTCTGCTGCTCTCCCCGCCTCCTGCAGAACTCTGGTCCCCGCCTGTATCCCTTCCCTCCCTGCTGATTGGAGGGAAGGGACGGGGGCAGGAACCTGGAGCTATGCAGGAGGTGGGGGAGCAGCTGAGACTGACACTACAGGTGTAAACACAGCCTCACAGCACGGCTGTGATTTATGAGGGATTGCAGAGTGCAGGGGGACCTTAGTGGGGTTTGGGATAGCAACAGAGGCTGGGCTGTATAGGCAGATCCAGCCTCTGTATGCAGATAACATTCTTTAAACACACCTCGGGTTTTCTTTAATCCATTTCTGACTGCAGCTCTTCCCTCCGTGAGTCGTTACGGCTTTATGTCGAATGCGGCATGTGAAAGATTTATTGCCATTCACAAAGTATACTAAACATTTCCTGCTGTCTGTCATTCCTCTGACACCGACAACAAAAAAGTGGAAAATGAAGTTTTCAAACTTTTTTGTTTCCCAGCAGAGAAAAAGCAAAAATATTTAAAAGGTGAGCAGAGACTTTATGGAAATGAGGCGTGGGCCTGCTTTGCTTGTAGCAAGATAATGATCTCCGACTCCGCTTCACCGTAACTCTTTATGCAGATTTAAAAAAAAAATGTATAAAAAAAAAGTACAAGAAAATCATTATTTGCTTTACTTCTCGGTGTAGCAAGACTCGAGATTCCAGCCTCATGTTGCATCTCGGCTGACGTACCTCATTCCATTTCCATTACAGGTTTCCAACGGGGATTCCTAATTAATTCTATTCATTTCGTCTTGAAAGAGATTGGCATAATGGAATATAATTTTGTATGTACAACATTTCTAACTTTTGAGCGCTGGGGGAGAGGAAAGGGATCATTTCAAACAGAACGTCGTAATTAACATGGAGTAAGTCAAAACAAAAACACTCACAGATTATCACTGATGCCATTTGTGGATTAAGTACATCCATTTAAAAAAAAAAAATCTTGTATGGATTCATGCAGGATCGTGACAACAAATGCATGATGCAACGAGCGCCTCCCGTAGAGCCGGTTAGATAATTTCACTTGGAAATGGGTTGCAGGGCAGAATCTCAATGTAGAGCTTGCATACATACTAACTACTGATTGTTTATTTTGGTGGCCTGGTTGCAGATAATAGGGTGTAAACAATAACCACAGTCAGAGCAGGTTGGGGCCACCTAATGCCTGGTGCACACCATGCAATTTCCTGTCTGATCAATGAGGTCGAATTGATAACTTCTAATGGGTCCAATCAAATTTGATTGTTTTTCTGATCTATTTTCCAATCACTTCTGTGCATAATATGGATGGTCGGAAATGGCAAATTCGATTTCCACCAATGCTGGTTTCATGGATTTCCGATGAGTCTTTTTTTGGTCATGTTTTGCATTCTTCAACTGTCTAAATACTTCCGAGTTGATTCTGCATTCCCTGATTGGTCCAATACTTCACTCTGTGATTGGGCTAAAATTACAGTATTACAAAATTACAGTGTAATTGCAGTAATGCAGAATTTCTGCAGAAATCCAATTTCTGAGGAGTTTTTTTTTTGGTCATTGTTTGCATTTGCCGATTGGCAAAATACTTGACTCTGCATGATGTGTATCAGGCATACAGCAACACTCCCCCCCCCCCCACCTTCCTTTTAAATAAGAAGTGCAGACTCTCTCTTTCCCATCTATTCAAGACTTGAACACTCCTGGGAAAGAGCTTGGGTGGTGGAAGAGAGACAGGGAAGTTAATAAAGGCTTTTTGGATGCCAAATTCAGACATTTTTAAATATGAAAGTATTAAAGTTTGCATCTTTAATTGGCAAAGGGGCTAACTCGCCCATTAAGAGAACACGTATAACTGCATCCGTGAAATGAATGTGAGTGTATTATATACACTCACCTAAAGGATTATTAGGAACACCTGTTCAATTTCTCATTAATGCAATTATCTAATCAACCAATCACATGGCAGTTGCTTCAATGCATTTAGGGGTGTGGTCCTGGTCAAGACAATCTCCTGAACTCCAAACTGAATGTCAGAATTGGAGAGAAAGGTGATTTAAGCAATTTTTAGCATGGCATGGTTGTTGGTGCCAGACGGGCCGGTCTGAGTATTTCACAATCTGCTCAGTTACTGAGGATTAGGTTAGTTAGGATTTTCACGCACAACCATTTCTAGGGATGACAAAGAATGGTGTGAAAAGGGAAAAACATCTAGTATGCGGCAGTCCTGTGGGCAATGCTAGAAATCAGAGAAGAATGGGCCGACTGGTTCAAAGCTGATAGAAGAGCAAAGTTGACTGAAATAACCACTCGTTACAACCGAGGTATGCAGCAAAGAATTTGTGAAGCCACAACATGCACAACCTTGAGGTGGATGAGCTACAACAGCAGAAGACCCCACCGGGTACCACTCATCTTCACTACAAATAGGAAAAAGTGGCTACAATTTGCATGAGATCACCAAAATTGGACAGATGAAGACTGGAAAAATGTTGCCTGGTCTGATGAGTCTTGATAAGAGTCAGAATTTGGCATTAACAGAATGAAAACATGGATCCATCATGCCTTGTTACCACTGTGCAGGCTGATGGTGGAGGTGGTGTAATGGTGTGGGGGATGTTTTCCTGGCACACTTTAGGCCCCTTAGTGCCAATTGGGCATTGTTTAAATGCCATGGGCTACCTGAGCATTGATTCTGAGCATGTCCATCCCTTCATGACCACCATGTACCCATACTCTGATGGCTACTTCCAGCAGGATAATGCACCATGTCAAAAGCTCAAATCATTTCTTGAACATGACAATGAGTTCACTGTACTAAAATGGCCCCCACAGTCACCAGATCTCAACACAATAGAGCATCTTTGGGATGCAATGGAACGGGAGCTTCATGCCCTGGATGTGCATCTCACAAATCTCCATCAACTGCAAGATGCTATCCTATCAATCTGGGCCAAGGGTGAGTAACCTCATTTACACTCTGCTGGGGAATCTGCATAGCGAAGGAGGGAGGGAGGCACTAGGTGAGGGGAGTGAGCCGCCTTTACATCATCCGGCGCCTGTAGGCACGTGCCTACAGTGCCTTGTGGTAAATCCAGCCCTGGGTAAAATTGTTGGACCAACAAAATTTCTACACACTAGCAATTCTATTCATTATTATATATACAGTGGTAAGAATGTTTCAGTCTTCAACTGTATAAATACAGTTAAAAAAATAAACAAATAAAACCGGTCTCCACCTCGTCTGCAGTTTTTACACATCGGCCCTGCTGTCAGGCAGACAACACGGGCATGTTGACGCCGACAGAGAGGCTGACAAATTAAATCTTCCATAAACAGACCACCGAATCTGTTATTAATCTCTCACCTTCCTTCCTGCTCAATAAAAGCATTTGGTAAATATAGAGATGTCCTGAGATCTTGCGGCTATTAAATGTAATTGCTGGAGAGACGCCTTCCAGAGTAGCCTATAAATATCTCCTTTCCAGGTATTAATCTGTCATGTCGTTGTGTATGGCTTGTCATAAGGCCATGTCACTATTTAAATAACATTCATTATAAGGAAATAATTAGCGTCTTTACGCCAGGGGGGATAAAGACATGGCATAGACCATTAGGAGATAACAGCATCTTTCAGGAGCATCTGCAGAATTGCAACGTAACAGGAAGCAAATTGTCTGGAGCGGGAAATACCTGATTGTCTTGAAAAACTGTCTGAATATTAGCGGAATTGGCTTCCTGTGATAAGATACATTCTGTTGCATTTCATCTGTAAGCATCTAGTTAGGAAGTTTTAAAAAGGGCTCTCGACTGTGTGAAAGTGAAAGCCATAGCTACCCACAGAAAGTCGAGAATGGTCCAAGTTGGTAAGTGTTCACCAAAGACGTAGGGGTCACACTTAAAGTGAATACGAGGTGAAAATAAACTGAGGAGATAAACAATTATATTTATCATCCTGCTCCTAAAAATTACTTTTTTAAAGGAAGTGGGGGTAGGGGGGAAAAAGTTGAACTTACCTGGTGCTTCTAACGGTCCCCCGCAGATGTCCTGTGCAGCCACTTGCTGATGCTCCGCAGGCGCAGACCGGACCGTCCCCAGTGAATCAGCGGGAGTGAGGACGTGACAGTGGTTTTGTCTTTAAAGTCGTAAATTCTGGAAGTGAACAGGAGGCGGGGTCCGGAGCATCGGTGAGTGGCTGCGCGAGCACAGGATGCCTGTAGGGGACCATTAGAAGCCCCAGGTAAGCTCAACTCTTTTTTTCCCCCTACTCTCCTACAGTACTTCTTTAAGTATCCTATGTATTCATTTTATATTTAAACCTTTACAAAGTAGGTTTAATGTTTTAACCACTTCAGGAGCACAGGCTTTCCCCCCTAAAGACCAGGCCATTTTTCCCAAAATAAGGGCTTGCTGCAGGGCTGCACAACTCAGCACACAAGTAATTCCACCCCTCCTTTTCTTCCCACCAATAGAGCTCTCTGTTGGTGGGGTCTGATCGCACCCCAGGTGTTTGTTTTTTAAATAAATATTTATTTTTTCTTAATATTTTTTACTATTTTTAAAATAATTTTATAACTTTCCCTCCCTCCCTTCACCAGCCAATCAGCGTGATTGGCTGTCATAGGGTTCAACCTGTCATAGGGTTCAACCTATGACAGCGGATCACTTCCGCAGCAGAGGGGACAGCCGTGTCACACGGCTGTCCCCAGTACAGCGCTGCCTTTGATTGCAACACTGTACAGGGTAGTTAGACAGTGTTTTTACCGTCTAACAGTCTCCGAGCCAGCCCCAGGACTTTACGTCGATTGGCCTTAGGCGGTCCATCGGCGCGACGCGGTCATAAAGTAGTTAATACCTCTCTAATCAGTGGCAGCCTATGAAGTGTCTCAGAGTTAGGAAAAGGTCAATAGTTCATGTATTTTATCTCTCTCCTGCCCTCAAAGTTGTATTCTGCCAGGAAAAGTTTTATGGCTGTAATTTGCTTAACAGTGATGTTTACTATATTCCCGATAAGACAGAAGCTGTCACTTCCATGTCTAGAAGCTGATCAGCAGGCAGCAGCTGGCCTGGTCTGTGCACAGCACACACACAGAAACATAGCAGCTGCCTGCAGCACACATTCTGACTGTTACACAATGACATCAAGCTAAATAATGATTTAACAATAGTGTGGTGATAGTGAAGGGATTAATCACTGAACAGCTTTAGGTTTATAACTGTACAGCCCTTGCTAGGCCAGCAGCACTGGAGCATGTCTCTCAGTGAGCATTCACAAACTAGGACGATAGGTATCATCATGGCAGCACTCCTTATTATACTGGGGGGCTGGCCAGGGTTCCTTTCTGTGATAGGGTGCCAGGGCTTAGGCTGTGAGCCCTCTGATTGGCTCAATGAGGTCAGGTGGGGCTGGTCAGTGTTCCCAGCCTTGGACAGGCCCACCGAACCACCAATGGTCCCATCGGTGGGCCCCGGCCGTCCCGCCTCCTGGGGGCCTCAGTGCTAAAAAGGAGGGGGGCTAAGCGCAGGAAGGGGGGACATTGTGCACAGATCGGCGGGGAGGGGCGGAAGCCCCCCCCCCTCCCTCTCCTAGGGGCCCCCCTTCCGCGCTCCCCCCCTCCAGATTTGCAGCCAGCGGCAGCACCGGGGAAGAATCACTTAACGGCATGACGGAGATCCCTAGCTCTGCGTGCCGCTGGCTGGTCTCTCTGTCTCCTGAACTGACTGTCCAATCACGCTCTCACAGGAAGTACTGCGAGAGCGTGATTGGACAGTCAGTTCAGGAGACAGAGACCAGCCAGCGGCACGCAGAGCTACGGATCTCCGTAATGCTTGTAAGTGATTCATCCCCGCTGCTGCCGTTGGCTGCAATTCTGGAGGGGGGGCCCCTAGGTGAGGGAGGGGGGTGGCTTCCGCCCCACCCCGCCGATCTTTGCCCGCTGCCAACCTGATTGCGTTTTTGGGGGGGGGGTATCTGCCACCAACCTGCCCACATTACGATTTTCTGGTCACTGCTGCCCACATTACGATTTTCAGGTGTCTGCTGCACAGATTGTGATTTTCAGGTGTCTACTGCCCACATTACGGTTTTCTGGTGTCTGCTGCTCACATTACGATTTTCAGGTGTCTGCTGCCCACATTACGATTTTCAGGTGTCTGCTGCCCATATTACGATTTTCTGGTCACTGCTGCCCACATTGCGATTTTCTGGTGCGTGCTGCCCACATTGCGATTTTCAGGTGTCTGCTGCCCACATTACGATTTTCAGGTGTCTGCTGCCCACATTACGATTTTCAGGTGTCTGCTGCCCATATTACGATTTTCAGGTGTCTGCTGCCCACATTACGATTTTCAGGTGTCTGCTGCCCACATTACGATTTTCAGGTGTCTGCTGCCCACATTACGATTTTCAGTTGTCTGCTGCCCATATTATGATTTTCAGGTGTCTGCTGCCCATATTACGATTTTCTGGTCACTGCTGCCCACATTGCGATTTTCTGGTCACTGCTGCCCACATTGCGATTTTCTGGTGCGTGCTGCCCACATTGTGATTTCAGGTGTCTGCTGCCCACATTACGATTTTCAGGTGTCTGCTGCCCATATTACGATTTTCAGGTGTCTGCTGCCCATATTACGATTTTCTGGTCACTGCTGCCCACATTGCGATTTTCTGGTCACTGCTGCCCACATTGCGATTTTCTGGTGCGTGCTGCCCACATTGTGATTTTCAGGTGTCTGCTGCCCACATTACGATTTTCAGGTGTCTGCTGCCCACATTACAATTTTCAGGTGTCTGCTGCCCACATTACGATTTTCAGGTGTCTGCTGCCCATATTACGATTTTCTGGTCACTGCTGCCCACATTGCGATTTTCTGGTGCCTGCTGCCCACATTGCGATTTTCTGGTGTCTGCTGCCCACATTGCGATTTTCTGGTGCATGCCGCCCACATTGCGATTTTCAGGTGTCTGCTGCCCACATTGTGATTTTCTGGTGTCTGCTGCACACATTGTGGTTTTCAGGTGTCTGCTGCACACATTACGATTTTCAGGTGTCTGCTGCCCACATTACGATTTTCAGGTGTCTGCTGCCCACATTACGATTTTCAGGTGTCTGCTGCCCACATTACGATTTTCAGGTGTCTGCTGCCCACATTACGATTTTCAGGTGTCTGCTGCCCACATTACGATTTTCTGGTGTCTGCTGCCCACATTACGATTTTCAGGTGTCTGCTGCCTACATTACGATTTTCAGGTGTCTGCTGCCCACATTACGATTTTCTGGTGTCTGCTGCCCACATTGCGATTTTCAGGTGTCTGCTGCCCACATTATGATTTTCTGGTCACTGCTGCCCACTTTGGGGGGGGGGGGGGGTATCTGCCACCAACATGATTGCATTTTGGGGGGTATCTGCCGCCAATCTGATTGCATTTTGTGGGGGTATCTGCCGCCAACCTGATTGCATTTTGTGGGGGTATCTGCCGCCAACCTGATTGCATGTTGTGGGGGTATCTGCCGCCAACCTGATTGCATTTTGTCCGAAAATCTGCTGTGATTTGACTACTTGATGAATTATCATGAGGCATGTAACTACTTGAATATTTTATCTAAAATGTATCTGGTCGGACCTAATCTCTGTGAATAACACCACTACTTATGTTGTGTTTGTTTGTTTTTTTAAGTCTGCCCATGACTCATCGTGACCACGCCGATGTTCCAGTGCGTGGTGACACCCATTTACTTTCGCTGCGGCGCGCTGCGTGCGCCGCATGTGGACATATCCCTATTGGAGGCTGTCCTCAGAAGTGCTCACGATCTTTTCCCTACCATAAACTCATGCAAAATTTCTAGAGTACATGTGTATGTGAGCCCAAAATGGGGGGGGGGGGGGGGGGGGAGTGGGGATCGGGGGGGGGGGGCAGGCTGAAACTTCCTTGGTGGGCCCTTAGTGTCCCAGTCCGACCCTGAGTGTTCCCCTCTGTGATTGGTTGCTAGGGCTTCTGCTGGGAGCCCTCTGATTGGCTCCAGGACATCATCTCCTTAGTTACAGTATTCGGATCTGGATATCCGCGGATATCCGGGTATGCGACCAAATATCCACAGATAGCTATCCTGATTTGAGCCCAGGTATCCGGAATCTGAATCCGGTTGGATAGCTGAAAAAAGGTCGCATATCCGGGTTACCCAGTTATATCCGAAATCTGGATGAGCAGCACTGTTCCTCAGTTTGCAAAGATTTTATCTGATGGGTGTACTCAGCTTAATAGACTGTGTAGGTGTGCTCTCATACTACATGGAATGGGGTAGAATTTGTCTAAAAGTTTGATCTTTCATTTTCCAAAGACTTTTATCTTAAGTGCCTACGTAGCTTTACTCCCCTCTAATAACTCCAAAACTTTCCTATTCCTAACACTAGTGGCATGTCACAGACGACCACACGCTGCTTACAACTCCCCCACCCCACCCGGCAAACTTTACCGTTATCCACCAAACTTACCGTACACCACTTAGTGGCCTATCCTCCACTGTTAACTTAAGTTTGGCTACTCAGCAGCTGAACTGTGTATGCTGCTTAGTGACCCCTGCCCAGGCCCGGATTTATCTCAGAGGGGCCGGTAGGCACAGATGTCCTGGCACCTTAAACTTTGCCCTCCATGAACCTACAACCCCTGATGAACTGTAGCACAAGTGTGCTGGCTGGCCCAGTTGCCACTTCTCCCTCATTTCCCTTGCCCGTCATAGATAGCTATAGGTTCCCTTAAGTATTAGGTAGCCAGAAGTACCCCCAATATTAAGTAATTAGAGATGCCCCCAAGTATTAGGTAGCTAGAGAAACCTCAGTGTTACGTAGCTAAAGGTGCCCCTGATTGAAGGAGGGATCTCTTCGGTGGAGTCCTGAGAGCCGGGTGAGTTACCTCATTTATACTCTCATCAGTAGTCTGCATAGGGAAGGAGCGAGGCGCTCAGGGAGGAGAGTGAGCCACCTTTTCATCATCGGGCGCCTGAAGGCATGTGCCTACAGTGCCTTATGGTAAATCCGACCCTGCCCATGCCATTGCCACCCTCGCTGAGTGTCTGGTAATCAATAATATATTTCCCGAACCCCAGGGCTAAAATTTTTGCCCCTGCAGCTCACACCTCTAAACCACAGTTCATCTATCCCAGTGCCTCCAGCGCACTCACCAGATGCTGCCATCGCTGCAGATGACATTGTGGTCTATAGCTGCACCGTATCTTCCAAATGACCCATGCACCATGATTACCGGCTTTATCCTCTGAACCTCCCGACCCTTCCCCCCACTTGCCCCTTGAACTATCAATGGTTTCTGCATGGCACAAGCCCCATAGCTGGAGCACTACTAGACCGGTCACTACCCACAGTGACAGTGTAAACCAGAACCTATCCTGCCCTCAACAACATCACACTACATAACCATAGCCTGTGTTACCAACCATACCAGGAGAGGAAAGAAATGAAATTGTGTTGCATTCGGCATCAGCCACTTCCAAAGAAAGAAGATGATGTTTTCAAAATGTGTTCTGTTCTTTCTTCTATGTAAATTTCATGTTAAAGGTATCATTAGCTGTAATTTCTGTATAATTACTTCTAAACATATGCATTAAAATGTGTCCCCACTCACTGTGTAAACTCTGCACAACACAATACGCCATCTTCAAAGAATGCTTTTATTTTTTCACTTTTCTACTTTTCAGTCTTTTTAAATTGAAGGCAAAAAAAAGAAAGAAACTCAATAGGAAAAAAAAAAACTAAATCAAGAGTTTTAAAGCAGAGACAAAAGTAAACTGAATTTCTCTGCCTATAAATTCGACTCATATTGAAAAGGAAACAATTATGTACGCCGAGTACTTATCCAGAGACAAAACTGTAATGTTCTCCTTAGAAAAAATTATATTTCACAGTAAAGTAAGTGCAGTCACAAAAATAGCCAGTCTCATTTACATGAAGTGCCCTTCTGTTGCTCAGTGCCATCTCCTACAAAACAAGACACACCGAACATTTATATTGTGCTTTTCTCCTGGTGGACTCAAAGCGCTAGAGCTGCAGCCACTAGGATGCGCTCTATGGGCAGTAGCAGTGTTAGGGAGTCTTGCCTAAGGTCTCCTCACTAAATAGGTGTAGGCTTTCTTCTGAACAGGAAGAGCTAGGATTCAAATCCTGTGTCAGAGTTAAGGTGCCCATACACTCGTCAGATTGGCAGCAGATAGATAAGAAATGCATCTGATGATCTATCTGATGTGTTTTTAGAACATTTTTTACCAGGATAGAATTCCAATAGATTTCAGTTTGAAATCTATTGAAATTCGATCTGATGGCATTTTTTTGCCATCAGATTTCCATTAGGGCCAATGCAAAATGATAAGCAATCTCATCAGATCGATCTAGATTTTCCACCCTGCCAGTTCGATGGAAATCCATCGAAATCCATCGAAATCGGCCGTCGATCGGTCGATTGACCAACCGATTTGCAATCGATCGATCGATTCCGGTCGGCCAGAAAATCGGCTGTATTGGCCCCTTTAGAGTGGAACACTTTTTTACAGAAAGCCAAGAAAACGAACATGGGAGGTGCCTACTATGTCTAGGACCAGATATAGGATACTTTGCCGGGATGCTGAGTGTGACTTAATGCTGATAATGACTTCCCATAATTCCAATGTGCACTCTTGTTTTAGATGGCAAGCAAAATTTTCACGCAAGTGATTCAACTGTCAGTGCACCTATACTTAAAATGTACTTGATTGCATGTCAGCCCTACTTACACCCGGGTTTCTGGTGTATGGTTGTTCTATAATTAGGATTTTCAAATACCTGGCCGATCCAGCTGTCAAGGACGTTTAAAAAGGAACCTGAAGTGAGTAAAAATATTTAAAATAAACACATGACGTAGCTGCAAATGAAGATTACATGCTAACCTCACCGTCAGTTCCTCTCAGAAGCACACCATATTCTTCTTACAGTGATCCCTTCAAGTTCTGACAATATTTTGTCAGAACTGAAATATACCAGTTGCTGTCAGTTATATATCAGCAGCTGTCAGTTACAACTGAATGTACAAGGTAATGTCCATTTTTCTTTATGGCTCAAGTGGCGATATTACAGTTTAACACTGTGTTGACCAGCAAGCTGTTAGGGGGTTATGGCCATTTTTTACCACTTGCCGACCACGCACTCATAACGCGCGTCGGCAAAGTGGTAGCTGCAGGACCAGCGACGCACATCTGCGTCGCCGGCTGCAGGCTAATTAATCAGGAAACAGTCGCTCGCGCGAGCGGCTGCTTCCTGTAAATTCACGGCGGGGGGCTCCGTGAATAGCCTGGAGGCCCCCGATCGCGGCTCGCAGGCTAAATGTAAACACAAGCGGAAATAATCCGCTTTGATTACATTTTTACAACGCTGCTAACAGTAGCGATCCCCAGCCGCTGATTGGCCGGGGATCGCTGATCTAGTACAACACAAGATCAGCGATCCCCGGCCAATCAGCGGCCGGGGTTCGCTGTCACATGACAGGCAGGAGCCTGTTAGAGGCTGCACAGGACAGATCCGTTCCTGTGCAGCCTCCGATCTCCGGGGCAGGGAGGGAGGAGAGGGAGAGGGGGAATCATGCGGTGGAGGGGGCTTTGAGGAGCCCCCCCCCCACCACCCACACGAAGGCAGGAGCTATCAGACCCCCCCCCCCAGCACATCATCCCCCTAGTGGGGAAAAAAGGGGGGCGATCTGGTCACTCTGCCTGTTGTTTGATCTGTGCTGGGGGCTGTAGAGCGGAGCCCACCCAGCACAGATCTTCTAAATCAGCACTGGTCCTTAAAGGGGGTAAAGGCTGAGCCCTGAAGTGGTTAAAAATGGAGGACTGAGAAATCCATTAATCACAGTGGACAAATGGGGCGCAGGAGAGGAGAAAGAGATTTAGTAGTGGACTACACCGGAGGTAAGTATGACCTGTGTATTGTTATTTTGACTTTTTATTTTCAGTTCAGGTTCTCTTTAAGGCAAGGTTCACAATTTTTGTTTCATGCAATGGACAACAATGGACATGTAGATGGCATCTTTGAACAGATTCTTTGGTTAACACACATACAGTGTATGTTGCGTTTGTGCCCATTTTGTTGGTTCTGGTGACGGGACACAAAGAGCACGGGTTTTGCAGACACTGGACTGAACACGGATTTATGATAAATGTCAAAAGTTGTGTCAAAACTCTAACAAAACCATTGCAGGGGTTATATTGTGAGCTCCTTTGAGGACAGTCAGTGACATGACTATGGACTTGTAAAGTGCTGCAGAAAGGTCAGTGCTATATACATACATACCATAATAATAATATGGTAGGACATTAGACTAGGACTATGGTAGGGTTAGATTGTGAGCTCATCTGAGGACAGTCAGTGACATGACTATGTACTCTGTAAAGTGCTGCAAAAGATGTCAGTGCTATATAAATACAAAATAATAATAATATGGTAGGACATTAGACTATGACTATGGCAGGATTAGATTGTGAGCTCATCTGAGGTCAGTCAGTGACATGATTATGTGCTCTGTAATGTGCTGCAGAAGATGTCAGTGCAATATAAATACATAATAATAATAATATGGTAGGACATTAGACTATGACAAGGATCAGAGTGTGAGCTCCACTGAGGACAGTCAGTGACATGACTATGTACTCTGTAATGTGCTGCAGAAGATGTCAGTGTTGTATAAATAAATGGTTACATAAAGTAATAATAATAATAGTGCACCTACCTACCTCATGAATGAACTCCATAACTGTGCGATAACGGCACTTACAATGATTTAGCAGAGCCTTAAAGTGTACCATAGATGACATGTGACATGATGAAATAGACATGTGCATATACAGTGGCAAGCATACAGACACTTATGCTGCGCTCCTTTTCTTTTTTTTCCCTGCCTGAAACAGTTTATAATTATCTATGGAACTGACAGTTTTTCTCCAGTCCGCTCACTGATAACAAATTACATCTATAAAACACTTTCCTAAGCACATACCTGGGCTTTTTACTGTGAGAGGAAAAGATAAAAAGGTCAATAATTCATGTATTTTCACTCTGGGACTCTTAAGACACTGCAATTAAGCAGAGACTTTAAAACATTAAATCTGCTTTGTAAATTGTATACATAAAATAAAACCTTGAGATATCTAAAATAGTCATTTTTAGGAGTAGTAGGACTGATCCAATAGTTTATCTCAGTTTTTTTTTCATCTGTGGTTCACTTTAACCACTTAAGCCTATCTGGACGGATATATTCGTCCAGATAGGCTACACTGCTGCTGCTGCCTGCCTGGTGCGCGCGATCGTGTGTGCTTCTGCCAAAAGTTGCATAAGGTGAAACAAAACTGTAGGCTGAAATGGTTAAAAGTAACTGCAGGAGGCAGGTCTCCACTTAAAGGAATCATCACAGTGAGGTCCTCTATTTCATGCTCACTCCTCCAACACCACCACACCCTAACACTACACTGATTTTATCCGTTATATTTGAAGTTTTCTTTCAGTATCACAGTTGTTGGAGACTTGTTCCATCTTGGAATAAGAGGCTGTATTAAAATGCCTGTACATGCTGTATTATACTGCATATATGCAGCTCCTTACGCAGCGTCCTTGTCTCTGTTTACAGCTGGCCGTCCCTGTCCACACATATCTATGCTTTATATTTAAGTCATTTTCTCCTCTTCGCGCTGCACCTACAAAGAATTCTATTACAACACCTCCAAATTGCTTTTCAGATTTTCCCCGTGGTGGAGAGACACTGCGATTTCCCTTTCTTTCCCTAAAGCCATTATGCAGAAACATAACACACTTCCTTCCTGCCTGCAGGTAATACGCTACAAAATCAGCCATGATTCTCTGAACAAAAGCCAGCTAGAGCGGCCCTTGCTGCTACAGTTGTCAGTAATGCCGCACGGCTAATAGAAACTTGATAAAGGGGTTTAGTGACCAAGTTTTGAAAAGGGTGAAGAAAAAATAAAATAAAAGTTTGCTTTCTTAAAACAGAAAGAATTTGTGATAATTCAGGTTGGAGTGAGCTCGAGATGTCTCCAAGAGCAACACTGCTGAATATATGCAAATTAACCATTGTACCCTTAGAAGCTAAACACACCTCCAGAACCGCTGGAATGCAATGATGTCTCAGCTTGTTAATATTACAGAGCCATAATAATCCAACATGCATACAGACTGTTTCGGATTGTTTGATCCTCATCAGTGCATGGCATGGATTAATTTGGCTCTATGGAGTAGGGCTTGTAACACCGAGAGGGACATGCTACCCAGCAAGCTCATGGTGACCCAGAACTCATTGGAGTGTGTAAGGGACTACAATGGTCCTAAAAGCCCCCTTACTAAGATGTTAAGAAAAACAAAAGTTTGCTTTCTTAAAACAGAAAGAATTTGCGATAATTCAGGTTGGAGTGAGCTTGAGATGTCTCCCAGGCACCACTGCTGAATATATGCAAATTAACCATTCTACCCTTAGAAGCTAAACACACCTCCAGAACCTCCAGAGAAAAAATAAAATAAAAGGCAAACTTGCGCATTACAAAAACATCAAATTCCTCTCTAGTTGAGATCGGATTTTTAAAGCGATATTACATTTTTTTTTGCCTACAAAACAAATTTACTTCAGTTCATATCTTTATATCACATATCATTTTACAGCATCTGCAGAGGTAGATTTGGCCTTGCTACAGCCAGGGTTGTCACAATCTTGGCTCTCACATTAACTGTAGACCTGTAGTCACCCAGGGCTCAAATACACAAATACAGGTGACCAGACCCCACAATGAACAGATGTGCAGATCAGTTATGATTGAAATATTAAACCAATGTTTATTCCAAACGACAGTTAAAAGACCAGGATGTCCGTACTCACATTGAGGCTCCGAAATGACAGGGACCCCCATAAATCAATGTAAAAGTGTAAAATTAATGTAAAAGCACACAGGCACTGACGTGGTTAAAATCACATACTTACAAAAATACACAAAAAACGCATGAAAATTTGCATATAAATGTGTTTACGCGTTTTACGCAAAGAGATCACACCGCACTAGTGGAAACGTTCTTTTTTTTTTTTTTGAGGGCTCAAGTACTCATTCAACCTCATTTGTCACTCATCATTCACCAATACAGAAGGATGAAGCATTTTTGATGAATCATTAAATGATATCAGGGTGGGGCTGGACACACATTAGATTTTTGCCAGAGATGGCCCAGGCAGGAGGACTGTCTTAGCCATGTTTTAAAATAGCGCATAGTCATGGAGTGTTGAAATACAGAATATAGATAGGCAGAGTTTTGCACTAAAATGGAATTAATCTTTGAAGCCCTATAGCTATTGCATCATACAGGCCTGTCAATCTGACATTGTTAGCTTAATTATAGGTTGAAAGAGGTTTGGCTTTAGGGGAAATGGGGCCCTGGGCAAAGAGGAACATGAAGCCCCATACATGATACTTGCTGACTGTATTAGGTGGCCTTTGTGCCCCCCTTCAACCCCACATAGCAATATCAAGTGGCCTTTATCCTCCCAACCTCACAGATAGCTGCATTAGGTGGCCTTAGCTCCCCCCCCCCCCCATCCCCTCAATAGCAGTATTAGGTGGCCTTTGTATCCCTTCTCCAGTAGAGATGGCCCGAACCTCTGATTTTAGGTTCGCGAACTTACCGCGAAAGTTCGGTTCGCCCGATCTTTCATGAACCGTAATAGACTTCAATGGAGAGGTGAACTTGAAAATTTTGAAAAATTTATGCTGGCTAGAAAAATGAAGGAAAAGATGTTTCAAGGGGTCTAATACCTGGAGGGAGACATGGTTGAGTGGAATAGACATCAAAAGTCCCAGAAAAAAAATCTGAATTTGACATAAAGCAGTGTTTTAAAGTCAGAAATCTCATTGAATGTTCAATTGCAGGCCTACACTACTTTACAACATCAGGAAATGCAATCCTCCCTCTCTCCCTCCATAGGAGGAGCAGGAGGGTCTTGTCTTCAAGGGAATTGTAGGTTTTCAAAAGCCAGCTTACATACCTTTGCCGGGAATCAAACCCAGGTCTAGTGCTTGTAGGCAGCTCTCTTCACCACTATACTACCACCAACACTACATGCTGAAGCCAGCCTAGCATGTACCATTATGATATATAGAAGAAAAAAATGAGCTTGCTTAGGGATTTGTAGGATTTCAAAAGCCAACTCACATACATTGGCCAGGAATTTTGGAGTTCCGAATAAATTGTTGACTGTCTGAATCGCAGTCCTCGCCTGTGTCTGTTTGGAGGGGGTACGACCACCGCTGCCTCCTCTGTTAAACCAGTTGGATTTTTATTCATTTCATTAACTTTTATTTATTCTTTTGGCGCCTCTGTATTTTGTACACTTAACTAATTACTGTAGGCAGACGAGGAGTAAAACGGCAGGAGAACCTTGCCTTTTATAAGGGGGGTGGGGCTCCTGGAGTGAGTGCAGTCTGATTGGTGACAATGTGTCTGCTGACTGTGAAGTAGAGGGTCAAAGTTGTTCTGAATGGAGAATTATGGGGGCGAATCGAACTTCGCCTTCGTCGGTGAACGCGAACCACCTAAAGTTCACCTGAAACCATTCGCGGGCGAACCATCTCTATTCTCCAGCTGTCCTGTGCAGCTCTCTCTTCTTCAGTATGCTCCAGCTGCCTGTATGTTCCTTATTGATACCTCTTCTCCATTCCCTTCAGGTGGTGGCAGAGCTAAGGAGCTTTGTGCCCCAGTGTAAAGCATTCTATACATAGCAATTCAGATGATGCAACAATACCTGCCAAGGTCGTCCACATTGTTAAGATATGTGATGATTCATATTCCCTTATACAACTTATCCACTGATCTAGAGTCATGTGACAATGTTTTCTGTTTGTTAAACAGGAAGTGTTAAATAAAGTTTATACTCAGAGAGCAGAGAAAAAAAAAAAAAAAAAACAAAGACAACCGTGTTCCTGAGAGAAACCAAAGCATGGTGTGCAATTTATCCTCTATCAGAGATCTGCTGTAACTCACAAGATAAGATTCGAAAGCAGCATCAGGCTGGTTACACCATCTCTTAAATCAAAATAAAAACAGTAATAGATTTCACATATACTGCGTGTCTTCAACTCCGGAACTGGAGACTAGGCATTGCGGAACTGAACACTTGATGACTGTTTGTGCGCACTGTGGCACTACCTGTGTTTTTGAAGCTAAGGGTCCCTGTTAAAAAGACCCCTGAAGTAGGAGATTGTATACGTAATTTTATGTGGAATGGAATAAAAATTGGAGTTTTTTGGGGAGAATTCTAATATCTATGCTTTCTTTGGTGATGGTCCCATGTACATATTTGTTTTGAGCGCTGTGGTGATCTGCAGAGTGCTGAAAGGAGTGCCAAAGTGCTGTGGTTTTATATACAAGTTGACTAATACCTGTTGGAAGTGGTTACCGAAAGCAGCTGGAAAAATACTAGTAGTGATTGGAAGGAGCGCCTGTACTTATTACTACTGCGTCTTCAACTCAGTTTTAATGGTCTACCTGATAAAACAGGTTGTTTCGGCACATGGAGCTCATCGCCGGGCAGCAAAACAAGGCACTCCATAGCAGCAATGTACTGCTGCGTGGGGGGCGTGTAAGGGTAATGCGGGGCTCCGGTGGTTGCCGGACCCAGAATTATATCTCCATTTGAGTTACGGCAACTCGGAGGGGGAATAGTATTTAACAGACCTGAATTTACATCACAGGAGCCTATAGGCACAGATGTCCTGGCAATCTAAACCTTGCCATCCATGAACCTACAAATCCCGATAAACCGCACTAAAAGTGAGCTGGCTGGCCCAGCTGTCACTTCTCCCTTACTTCCCTTGCCCATCATAGGTAGCTACAGGTGACTCTTAGTATTAGGTGACTCTTAGTATTGGGCTTCCACCGTAGCAGCGTTTATTCCTTTATTACGCCTTGGAAGTACCACTCTGTGCATCTGGTGGGCTCGGATGCCAGTATTACTTGTTCCGTTAATTTCTGGCCTTTTTTGCCCCTTGGTTGAGCCATACAGAGTTTTGTGTAACTGCCTGATGAAGGGCACATTTATTGTATAGAGAGCCCAAAACGAACATGTGTCGTAGCCTTTAAGACACAACATCTATTTAGGGTTGCAATCAAGCCAAGCCAGAATATAGTATTTATCAGTTCCATCAGCTTCATTTTTTCCTTTTGATATATTATTGACTGTATGAGGATTGACTATGTGGAATTGAAGAAACCATTTTTAATGTTTTTTGCTATATGTGTTAATAAAGTTTTTCTCTTAGTATTAGGTAGCCAGAGGTACCTTCAGTATTAAGTAGCTAGAGGTGCCCCTGACTGAAGGGAGATCTGGTCAGTTGTATGCTGAAAATCAGGCAAATTACCTCTCATTTATGCTCTGCTCGGGACTAGGGGAGGGGACTAAGCCACCTTTCCATCATCAGGTGCCTGTAGGCACGTGTCTACAGTGCCTTATGGTAAATCTGTCCCTGGTATTTAACGCCACCATGGAGTTTAGCTGCAGCAGGGAGGGCCGTCATTGAGCTCTCCTGGTGCCCAACTCACAGGCATTGTGTATACAGTATAAGTACGCCTACCTGAAGTTCAAATTATTATTTTCATATTAATTATGCTTTGACAATATTGCTGTAAAACAATATCTTCCTATTTTCTTTAGCCAACAGATCTGCTTTTAGCAATGCAAATGTGTTCATGAAATATTTAAACTATATGATTTCAGAGCTTCGAAAAAAAAAATGATTAGGAGGCATCTCATTGTGTTAATTAAAATAGATGCTGTTGTTGTAGTAAACAAAAGGCTTAGGAGGGATGTTGGATGGGAATAATACACATCAAAGTCATGTTCAATGAAAGAAATGAAGTCTGAGAAGCCACCAGGCAGATGGCATTTACGTATAAGTGGAGCCTTTAAAAGGTTGATCTTCCAGGTGTGCGAGAGGAGAAAAACCTTTTATTTCATCAGAGAATTTCATATCTGACATATGTTTGGAATTAATCTAAACAATAACTAGCTTTCTCGTTTCAGTGTGGCTGACAGAGACTGCTGAGAGTTTATTTAAGAAGGAGGTAGATGATATGCATGAGAGGACGGGAATCACAAGTCTGGGAGGTGTCCCAAAATATGTGTCTCAGGCAACGCTGTATTAAGAAGGCCTCAAAAGAGCTCGGTGAAGGTCATTAAGAAGTTTCACAAAAGCCAGAAGCTCCACAGAAGCTTAACGAAAGGTTACAAGACAATAAAAGAGCACCATGAAGGTTGCACTGAATGAAAAGGAGCTACATGATGACCATTAAAATACATAATCTAGAAAAAAGTTCCATGAAGATCATAGATCACAAGTTACATCACAAAAAAATCACAAATAACCAAAGGAGCTTTAATGAAAGTTAGAGTGGCGAAGGAGGTCTGTGAGTGTCTCAGTCCAAAGGAATTAAGTTACAGAATAGGTCCATGAATACTAACTGATACTAAAAGGGAATCCATGCAGACCATATGAGTCTAGAAACAAAAACAATTTTCATGAAGGCCAAAGGTCACAAAGTAGTTTAGTGCTTTTTTGACTATTAGTGGAGCACCAAGAAGATTTCAGGGTATCAGAGGAGCTCCACAAACATCAGGGGGCACCAGAGGAGCTCCACAGAGGTCAGGGGGCATCAGAAGAGTTTCAAAAAGGTAACATTATATCAGGAAAGATCCATAAAGGCCACATGACACTAGCAGAGCTCCACTAAGGTCACAAAACAGAACAGCTCAAAAAAGGTCACAGAACCTCAGAAAAGCTCCACAAAATAACACAGGACACTAGAGGAGCTCCATAAAAACACAAGAAGTGCTCCATAAAGATCACAAAGCATCGGTTCCAAAAGGGTAACAGTGTCACTACAAAAAGGTCACAGAACTTCAGGAAAGCTTCACGAAAGGTCAAAGGACACTGAAGGAGCTCCACAAAGATTGCACAGCACCAGAGGAGTTCAAACAAAACAAACAAAAAAAATTTTGTGGGGCTCCTAAAAAATGTCAAAGTAAATCAGGAATGCTCCACAATTGCACCTGAAACGTAGAGGAGTTTCACCAAGGTCACAAAACACCACAGGAGCTTTGCTGAGGTCATAGTGCACTAGAGGAGCCCCATGATAGTCAAGGAACATGAGAACTTGAGAGTATGGCAAAATTGGAGTGGGGCAGGCTTTCATAGCATGGTGCAATACTTACCTAGCATTGCCCACCACGTACTGCTTCAGTATTTTTACATGATAAAATCAGAGAACAGGTCCACTTTAAGATTTATTGCCTTTGTGGTATGGGCGCTCCTCTAAATACTAACAGACTCTAAAACTTGAACGAATCAAACAACAACACTCCACCCCTGTGGATCGCTATGTACGCTGGGGGTATCACCTCCCTAAATGAATATCCTTACGTGTGCGTACAGCGCTCCCACTATGTGGCACAGACTGTATGTAATATATATAATGTGACAAATGGGGCTTTAATCAGCCTCCCCTCTTGGTATCATATATGTTTAGGAAGTCCCTGATGAGTCATTACTGACGAAACCGGTAGGGCGTGGCCTCAGGCGGAACAGCAATGGAGACGCAGATGTGTTAGAGCGGAGGAGGACGTCCACTATTGATATGCGCATAAACTTTCTACAATTGTGAGTGCAATATTATGTATTTTAACCTTTTAAAATAAACGGGATTATGCTATGGAACCTCTTTTTTGAGTCCTTAAGGAGACAGTTGGTCTGACCGAAATCCCCTGATGCAGGATACCACAAACGCAGTTGCTAGTCTGTAGCCGGTCAGCCAATCCATCTGGACACTTATAGGAGGAAGCTGCTGAGGACACATGCTGTGTGAATATTAATGAAACGTGTTTGCTGATGTCTATATATGTCAGCCTCTGGACATCGGTGAGAGTATAATATTGTACATTGGCCCTGCTTATGCTAATGGGATGTAAAGTGAAGTATTCATACAATTGAACTGTCATTTCAAACTCTGGACTGTGTAGAAGAAATTTGTATACTATAGCCAACCTACAGAGGACATTTGACTCAGGACTTCCTAAACATATATGATACCAAGAGGGGAGGCTGATTAAAGCCCCATTTGTCACATTATATATATTACATACAGTCTGTGCAACATAGTGGGAGCGCTGTACGCACACGTAAGGAGGTCCACTTTAAGGCCACCAGGCAGATCTGTGTGTAATTTTCTGTTCAAAGAATTCCTATTGCCAGCTAACTGATTCAGAATGCAGCCGCTCCAACCTCTAACGCTTCATTAAGAAGTCATTAATCCAGCCGAGCCATCTGATACTGTAATGTCATGCACTTTGAGCTTATTGAAAATAGCATCTAAGTTGACAAGCTAGATTGTTTCTTGTGTCTGCAGGATCTATAACGTCCTGACAGGGTGATGGTAACCATATTTATTCCTGAGTAGATAATTGCTTCGGTAGCGACATCTTGGCACGTTAAAACCTGATGATTATTTAGAAAATATGTTCATATGTAAGAAGGCAACACCAGTAGGATGGATGCTTGTTCACTTTTTAAGTGCCGGTGACAAAAGGTAGAAAAAAAAAGTGTAGGGTTTAATGTGGAAGCCTGCAGCAAACATAGATAGGCCCTGGCTGGCAACTGGCGCACACACACACACAAAATGCAAAGAAACCAATGGTTTTATTTAGAGGGGAAAAAAGGATAACAGTGTCATAGTGTTTAGTGCACCCCTATTGCAGTACCTGGTCCCCGGTTTGTATCTTAGCCAAGGCACTATCTGCACATGTTCTCCCCGTACATGTTCTGCATATTATGTTCTCCCCTTGTCTGTGTGGCTTTCCTCTGGGCACTCTGGTTTCCTCCCACATCCCAAAAACATACAGATAAGTTCAGACCTGGGACAAGGACCTCCAGCACCCAAATCTAAGACACCAGAGTGCGCCCCTCCATTCCTCCCACCCCAGCCATTACACACCGTTTGATATTAGATTAAGAGGTGCCCCAAGGCCCCAACACCCTAATCTTTAGTTATCTGGCTTGCAGATACTGCCATGTATCCAATTTTCTTATTTCTCTCTGCTTTAAACACAATAGTGGAACCATAGCGGAGTGAGTTGTGCGCCCCCCTCCTACACTGCGCCCTGAGGCTGGAGCCTCTCTCGCCTCTGTCTCGGCCTAGTTCTGTTAATTGGCTTCCCCCTAAATTGGTCCTAAACTATGAATCATACACTACACAATACATACATAGACATATGACTATGGTAGGGATTAGGCCTGGAACCCACTACAAAATTGCTAGTGTTTTTAACTAGCATTTTGGAAGCAATTTCATGAGCATCTTCCGGCAATGTTGGTAGCGATTTTAAAAAGTGTAAGCTTTTTTCCAGCAATTGTGATAGCAATTTTTTATTAGCGATTTTAATTCTGATTGGTCCTTTCAAATTATTATAATTTTTTTTTTAACAGTTTGCAGTAATTACAAATCATACACAAATTGCTATGTGTAGGGATTCATTAGTGATTTGCCTTATATGCTTTACATTGAAGTGCAACCGCTCCCAATATGCTGCATGTCCTGCGATTGCGATTTTGCTAATCACAATCGCTACTGTGGAATTTGTCACATTTATTTACATTGGCAGAGCGTTTAGGGAAAAATTACTAGCAATTTAAAACCGCTCCCTAAATGCTCAAAAAAATTCTCTAGTGGGTTTGCAGGCCTTAGATTGTGAGCTCCTCTGAGGGGAAGCGGGAAAAAAGGGCGCAGGCAGCTAGTGGACAAAAAGGGCGCCGCCATTCACTCTCATAATAAATAACATTTAATGGGCACCGAGCAGGAAAAAAGGGCGCCGGAGATAAATAACGTTTACAAACGGCGCCCGGAGATTTTTAATGATTTATAACTGTGCTTGTGGTGATTTACGTTTATAAAATGCACCCGTGCTGAATAACGTTTATAAAAATACTAAACATATTTATCTTATTTAACTAATTAAAACATTAAAGTTTTATCCCTTACTGTTTGTAAAACATTATTATTCACAAAATAAAGCGATCAGTACATAACGTAAATTGCAATATATTTTTTGCAGCCACAATTAGTAAAACATTATTATCCACATAATAAAGCGATCAGTAAGGGGGGTCTTAGGTTTAGGCACCACCAGGGGGGTCTTAGGGTTAGGCACCACCAGGGGGGTCTTAGGGTTAGGCACCACCAGGGGGGGTCTTAGGTTTAGGCACCACCAGGGGGGGTCTTAGGGTTAGGCACCACCAGGGGGGTCTAGGGGTTAGGGATAGGTACAGGGAGGGTTATGTGTGAGAGTAGGCTTAGGTATAGTTTTAGTAAAATTTTAGTAATACTTACTAATGTTTTACAACACTTATTACGAACGTAGTTATATTTCTATCATCGTTATAAAGAATATTTTCAGATTTTATTATAAGAACAAACCATAAATGAAGGTTATTCACAATAATATATAATTATAACAATTAAACATATATTATCGTTTTTTTAATAAACGTAATTATAAGTTTCACTTTTGAAACAGGGAAGATTAAAGTTTTCACAATTGCCGATTTCATAAACATTATTTAATGATTTATAATTTTGTAAAACATTATTTGTAAATGAAATATAGCACACTATTTTTATAAACGCTATTAATGATTAATTATTAATTAGCGTTTCCACCCCGCGCCCTTTTTGTCCGGGCGCCCTTTTTGTACGTACGCCCTCTGAGGGCCAGTTAAAGCGGAATGAAACCCAGCATTTTTTCTTTGCTCTAAAAATTATTTTTTCTTCTACATTTTCTCCTAGGTGATATTTTCAAACTGCCTTTTAAACCACCAGCAAGCAAGAGAATAGTGAAAATAATTTTGATAGTACTTTTTCTCCGACTTTTTGTTTTTTTTTTCCAGTTTAAAGTGCTGAAAAGTTATTCTAAATCGAAGATAAAAAAAATGATCTCCTTGGAGAAAACCCAGGACAAAAAGTGAATTGCATTTGGGCCCTGATCTTCCCTCCCAGGAGATAGGACTTGTGTTGGTGTCACCGGCACAAGAAGCTAAACAGTAAACATATTACAGAGATTCTAACGCGCTGCTGTAACTGAGAATACAATTTGGCTTGAGTGTTGCTTTACATTCTAATTACAGATTGACTTTAATGGGATTACTTTTTTAAACCATGACATGCTTGGGGTCAGTTTAATACAGTGATATTATGAACTGGAAGGATCTGCTCATTTATGGTCCGTGTCCCCTAAGGAAGCCAGGCTCCCCCCTCCTCTCATGGCCCGGCAATCAATGGCTGGATTTTCTTTTAAATTAGGACAGATTTAGCTGTGGGCTTTGTGATCTTCATAAAACCAGCAACACGACGTGTTGAGAAATTAAAGTGATTAAAGATGTGCAGGCGGAAAAGGGTTTTATTTTCAATTATCCGATGCACTTTCCTAAAGCCTGAATACATAGTGCAATCCCCATTTAATGAATGCCAGGAAGGGGAGATATAGAGACAGAGCTATGGGAAAAGCTAGAGACATACATCTACTAATAGCCAATGTTGCAGGATAAGAAAATCTGGATATTATGCATTTGGTTCAATGCATAAAGATACATTTTAGATTATTTATTCATTGGAAGTTGTATGTTGCAGTGAATTTGTCATTCATTCAACGGTTTCTACTTTGATTTGATGGTTCTGAAACACAGTGAGAAGGATATGAAGTGTAGTATCTGTAGCTGTTTTAAGTATTGGATAGAGGGAATGCAGTACTAGGCTATTGCCAGTAGGGTGCATAGTGCACTGAGGATGATGGAAGGTTAGTACTGGTTAAAGTGTACCAGAGCTCAAAACCAAAAAGATTTTGTGCATACCCGGGGCTTCCTCCAGCCCCATCCTCCTGGATCGCTCCCACGCCGCCGTCCTCCGATGTCTGCAGCTCCGGTACCAGGTCCCTGCACTTCCGTCAGTTGGAGCCAGTCTGACGTAAGGGAGGTGCGCCCTCTACGTGTCTCTCCAGCAGCTGCTGGAGAGATACGCAAAGAGCGCACTTCTCCTGTGTAGCTGGCCTTGATGATGGAAGTGCGGGAACTCGGTTCCTGAAGCTGCAGACAGCGGAAGACGGCGGCGTGGGAGCGATCCAGGAGGATGGCGCTGGAGGAAGCCCCGGGTATGTATAAAATCTTTTTATTTTTTTAGCTCTGAGCCCCTTTAAGTTTTAAAAGTTTAGGGTTAGGTGTGGACTGCGGTGTAGAATTGTTGGAGAATGGGGTAGGGGATATTATTCATAGTTGTTAGGGCCAGAAACAGGACTCCCCAACCTTTTCCTCAACTACCACCAACAGTGCATACTCTGCTGAGGCACTATTTTCCTCAACTGTGCAGGTTTGTGGTTTTCTGCAAACATGTACTGTTGGTGGTACTTAAAGAGAAACTCCAACCTAGAATTTAACTTTATCCCAATCAGTAGCTGATACCCCCTTTTACATGAGAAATATGATGCTTTTCACAAACAGACCATTAGGGGGCACTGTATGACTGATTTTGTGCTGAAACCCCTCCCACAAGAAGCTCTGAGTACCGCGGTACTCTGGGCAAACTGCCACAATGTAACAATGTTCACAGACAGGAATTAGCTGTTTACAGCTGTCTCCAACGGCCAAAACAGCTAGGAGCAGCTACATAACCTGCCCACAGTAAAAATGTCACCATGTAATAAATGTTAGAATGTAAATCGGGGAGAGGAAAGATTTTACAATGAGCAAACACTGACTAAATCATTTATACATAATTATTGTAAAAATGAAGCACTTTTTTTACTACATTATTTTCACTGCAGTTCCTCTTTAAGGTCAGGGTTGGAAACCTTATTACGAATGCACAGGTGGGATGATTAGTGTATCAGCTACATGGAGATAGCCGATCGCTGTTGGGCCGCTCTACTGTGCAGGGGCAAGTCTCCTGCTCCTGCGTAGTAGAGTGGACAGACAGAGATCGGCTATTTTTGCCTATCTCCGTGCGGAAAGCTGCAACAGCGCCCCCGCTGGAGCCAGGAAAGGCAAATAAAACAGCGCTTGTCAGGCTTGTCGAGGGAGGATTCTGGGACACTTCGGGGGAGCCAGCGCTGGACTGCTTGCAGCTACAGCAGAGGGGGAAGCCTCATTGGGACCCTGAGGCTTCCCTCACCTGAGGTGAGTACCCCCCAGTGGAACTATTTTTTTATACAGGTTCTCTAACATCGGGGCCATTCATTTCCAGCACGGGTGTGGGGAGATGCACCTGCGCAAGCACGGCCACACCTGTGCAGTAGCATGGTGCTTCTTGTGTACAAAGAGGAAAGCGACCCAGATGCGATTACCGACAATCCTTTGTCAGTAATCATTTGGGGGACCATGCTCTGTGATAGGGAGCCCAAAGGACAGTGTGGGAAGCCTCCATAGGTTCCAGAGGCTTCCCTCTTAGCTAAGTATTTGTTTCTGAACCTGAACTTCGGCTAGGGTACAATAAGGTTTGCATGAATCATACGGTTCTACTGAAAGTCTCAACAAAACACTTTGGAACCGGAATACTTAAAAGATGCCTTAAATAGTTTTAATTTATCAAGAAACTACAAGGTGAAATCAACTGAAAAACTATGGCAATCAATACTAGTGTTGGGCGAACAGTGTTCGCCACTGTTCGGGTTCTGCAGAACATCACCCTGTTCGGGTGATGTTCGAGTTCGGCCGAACACCTGACGGTGCTCGGCCAAACCGTTCGGCCACATGGCCGAACTAAGAGCGCATGGCCGAACGTTCCCCGAACGTTCGGCTAGCGCTGTGATTGGCCGAACGGGTCACGTGGTTCGGACCCGAACGCGCTCTGATTGGCCGAACGGTCACGTGGTTCGGGTAAATAAATACCCGAACCACGTCATATCTCCGCCATTTGTCTGTGGGTTTAGCTTTGGGTAGGCAGGCAGGGTAGTTCGCGCTCCAGCCACGCTAGCCAGGGTCCCCCCCAGTCATTGTGTGTCGCAGCTGGGAACAGTAGTACACCGCTCGCTCAGCCACACTATATATAGCATTGTTTACTGCCACTGTGTACCTCGCTCAGCCACACTATATAGCATTCTGTGTACTGTTCTGTGTCTGCTGGGAACAGTAGTACACCGCTCGTTCAGCCACACTATATAGCATTCTGTGTACTGTTCTGTGTCTGCTGGGAACAGTAGTACACCGCTCGTTCAGCCACACTATATAGCATTCTGTGTACTGTTCTGTGTCTGCTGGGAACAGTAGTACACCGCTCGTTCAGCCACACTATATAGCATTCTGTGTACTGTTCTGTGTCTGCTGGGAACAGTAGTACACCGCTCGTTCAGCCACACTATATAGCATTCTGTGTACTGTTCTGTGTCTGCTGGGAATAGTGGTACACCGCTCGTTCAGCCACACTATATAGCATTCTGTGTACTGTTCTGTGTCTGCTGGGAACAGTAGTACATCGCTCGTTCAGCCACACTATATAGCATTCTGTGTACTGTTCTGTGTCTGCTGGGAACAGTAGTACACCGCTCGTTCAGCCACACTATATAGCATTCTGTGTACTGTTCTGTGTCTGCTGGGAATAGTGGTACACCGCTCGTTCAGCCACACTATATAGCATTCTGTGTACTGTTCTGTGTCTGCTGGGAACAGTAGTACACCGCTCGTTCAGCCACACTATATAGCATTCTGTGTACTGTTCTGTGTCTGCTGGGAACAGTAGTACACCGCTCGTTCAGCCACACTATATAGCATTCTGTGTACTGTTCTGTGTCTGCTGGGAATAGTGGTACACCGCTCACCCGCCACTGTATAGCATTGTGCTCTGTGTCGCTGCTGGGAATAGTGGTACACCGCTCACCCGTCACTGTATAGCATTGTGCTCTGTGTCGCTGCTGGGAATAGTGGTACTGTATAGCATTTCTGTACTGCCACTGTACTGCTGCCAGTCAGCGTGTACTGTAAGGATAAGTGAAATGAGGAAGAAATCCGGTGAAAGAGGGAGGGGCAAGGGAAGAGGTGTTTCCCCTGACGGTTCACGTACAGGCCACAGGGGAGCACCCAAGAAAACCCACTCAATACCGCCCATGTTGTCCAGGACAACAACCCTCACAAATCCAAAAGAACAGGACCAGATAATTACTTGGATGACCTCTCAAGCGTCCAGCAGTGGGTTAAGCAGCACCAGCACATCACGCACGAGGTCCGAGTCCTCAGCCAGTTACAAGGAGCCAGTGGGCACAAAGCTGACACAACCGGCAGCGACACCACGCACACAACTGCCAGATAACCAGTCCGATGAATTACCTCAGGACACAATGGGGTATTCGCAGGAGCTATTCCCAGCCCAACAAACTTCCACCTTTCAAAGGTCAATGGAGGAACAGCCAGAAATGTTGTGCCTGGATTCACAACCGTTAACTGTGGGAAATGCACCGCGCACTGAAATACAAGGCGAGTCCGAAGAGGACTCGGAAACCCAAATCCCAGAGCAATTTGGGCAGGAGGGGTTGCAATTGCAGGAGGTCGGCCGACAAGATCTGGAAGACGACGTTGGAGTGTGCTGCGCAGAGGTTGTTGTGGGGAGCTCTACTCCACGGCGGCGGCCCACAATGACATATGACGAGTTTGAGGAGATGGAAGAGGAGGGTATGGACAATGTGGACAGAGATTTGCAAGGTGTGCAAGACCCGCCTGAGCAGGGGGAAAAGTATTAACAACCTCTCCACCACCAGCATGAGCCGTCACATGCTATCCAAACATCCCACTCTTTGGGCAAACGCGTCAGGACAGGGTACCAGAAACAACACTGCCTCCCTTGGGTTCACCAGACCCGCCTCAGCAGCAGCAGTAGCCCAGCCATTGCGTGGTTCACAACATTCACAAACATCAGACGACGCTGACACTGTCACTTTCCGGAGTAGTGCTCTTGAGGTCTCCCAGTGTTCTTCAAACACAACAACCAACAGCCCTTCCGTGTGCAGCGCTACGGTTCAGTTGTCTGTGTCGGAGATGTTTGAGCGCAAGAGGAAATTGCCAGCAAATGACCCCCGGGCCGTGGCAGTAACAGCCAGCATAGCCAAGCTTCTGGCCTGCGAAATGCTGCCATATCGATTGGTGGAGACAAACAGCTTCAAGGGCATGATGTCAGTGGCCATCCCACGTTACGTGGTTCCCAGCCGCTACCACTTTGCACGCTCTGCAGTGCCTGAGTTGCATGAGCACGTGGTCAGCAAAATAACCCGAAGCTTGAAGAATGCCGTTGCCTGCAAGGTTCACCTCACCACTGACACCTGGACGAGTGCGTTCGGCCAGGGTCGATACATCTCCCTTACCGCGCACTGGATGAACCTTGTGGAGCCTGGCAGCGATTCCTCACCTGCTACGGCACGGGTGTTGCCCACGCCACAAACAGCTGCACCGCCGTCCCTCACACTGGATAACAGCAGCACCTACCTCTCTGACTCCTTCTCCTCCAACGCATCTCAAAGCTGTACCTCATCCGGAAACGCTAACCCAGCAGCAGTAGGATCGTGGAAGCAGTGCAGCACAGCTGTTGGCATGCGTCAGCAAGCGTTGCTGAAGCTAATCTGCCTTGGGGATAAGCAGCACACAGGGGAGGAAATTTGGAAGGGAATAAAGGAACAGACGGATTTGTGGCTGGCACCGCTGGACCTGAAACCGGGCATGGTTGTGTGTGATAATGGGAGTAATCTCATTCGCGCTTTAAGGTTGGCTAAGCTGACACACATCCCTTGCCTGGCGCACGTGATGAACCTAGTAGTTCAGCGGTTCCTGAGGACATACCCAGGCGTGGCCGATCTTCTGTTGAAGGTGCGTCGAGTGGCCAAACATTGTAGAACTTCCAGTACTGCTTCGGGGGCACTCGCCAAGATGCAGGAGCGCTTCAATCTCCCCCACCATCGCTTGCTGTGTGATGTCCCTACGCGCTGGAATTCTACGCTGCACATGCTAGCCCGCTTTTGCGAGCAGAAGAGTGCAGTGGTCCAGTACATGACGGCGCAGTACCGAGGCGCATCCGGCCAGCTGCCAAGCTTCTGTGGATCCGATTGGGCCAACATGTTGGACCTCTGCCAAGTCCTCCAAAATTTTGAGCAATCCACGTTGCTTGTGAGCAGTGACAACTCTTCAGTCAGCATTACCATACCACTGCTGTGTTTACTGAAGAGGTCGATGTTAAAAATCAAGGAAACAGCTGTCATGATGCAACTGGGGGAATCTGAAGGAGAAAACGATCAGCGTGATGGTACCAACATCAGGCCATCCGCCTCAGGGAACGCTGGCCCCAGCAGCTATGACGAAGAAGAGGAGGAGGAACAGCTGGAGTTGGAGCAGGAGTTTCATGCCACCACTGACGAGGGCCAGAGCGGTGCACGTTGGACTTCCACAATTCAACGCGAATGGTCAGCAGAAGCAGACCAGGAGGAAGGTGACGACTATGATGCATCACAACAACTATCACAACGCTCACAAGAGGATGATGAGGATTCTGGTGGGACTCTGGCACACATGGCTCAATTCATGCTAGACTGCATTGAACGTGACCCACGCATTGTGCGCATTCTGGACAACACCAATTACTGGGTTTATACCCTTCTGGATCCACGGTACAAACACAATGTTCCAAAACTGCTTGAAGAAAGAGTCAGACAGGTCAAAATGGAAGAATACCAGCAGGCCCTTGTGGAGACTTTAGAGAGGAGATTGACATCCTCCCCCTCCTCTAGCCAGTTGTACGCAGACAGACTGACTTCCGCAAACCCAGGACGACCAGGAGGGCAGCAAACAACGCAAGCCGCAGCTAGTACCCAAAAGGGAATGGTATCGGCAGTGTCCTTGGAGTGGGAAAATTTTCTGACACCCATGCAGCAGCAGCCCACTGAACAGCAAGCGTGCAGATCCACCTCCAACACCGATCGCCTGGAGAAGATGGTCAAGGACTACATGTCAGATGACGTAGCTGTGTCTAACAATCCATCTGCACCCTTCAACTATTGGGTATCGAAGCTAGACACCTGGCACGAACTGGCAATGTACGCAATAGAGGTGCTGGCTTGCCCGGCAGCGAGCGTTATGTCGGAACGCTGTTTCAGTGCTGCCGGAGGCATCGTCACAGATCGGCGTATCCGCCTCTCCACAGAAAATGCAGACCGTCTGACTCAAATTAAAATGAATCAATCCTGGATTGGAAACGACTACGCAACACTCCAGGACCCCAACCAAGTAACATGACCAATGAACATCTGGGATGGTTTAGCGTTTCCGGTCCCTGTTTATTGAACCTCTCATCTGTATTACACTTATGACTGCATGGCGGCAAAAAGCATTGCTATATCCGCACGCTTTTTGTCCTCATGCAAGGCCTGTGTTGTTGTGTCTCAAAAAGCTTGGCCTTCTCCTCCTGCGCCTGCTCCTGTTCCATCACGTCTGCTGCTGCTGGGTTAGCATTTCCAGTCCCTGTTTATTGAACCTCTCATCTGTATTACATTTATGACTGCATGGCGGCAAAAAGCATTGCTATATCCGCACGCTTTTTGTCCTCATGCAAGGCCTGGGTTGCGTCTCAAAAAGCGTGGCCTTCTCCTCCTGCGCCTCCTCCTGTTCCATCATGTGTGCTGCTGCTGGGTTAGCGTTTCCAGTCTCTGTTTATTGAACCTCTCATCTGTATTACATTTATGACTGCATGGCGGCAAAAAGCATTGCTATATCCGCACGCTTTTTTTCCTCATGCAAGGCCTGTGTTGTTGTGTCTCAAAAAGCTTGGCCTTCTCCTCCTGCGCCTGCTCCTGTTCCATCACGTCTGCTGCTGCTGGGTTAGCATTTCCAGTCCCTGTTTATTGAACCTCTCATCTGTATTACATTTATGACTGCATGGCGGCAAAAAGCATTGCTATATCCGCACGCTTTTTGTCCTCATGCAAGGCCTGGGTTGCGTCTCAAAAAGCGTGGCCTTCTCCTCCTGCGCCTCCTCCTGTTCCATCATGTGTGCTGCTGCTGGGTTAGCGTTTCCAGTCTCTGTTTATTGAACCTCTCATCTGTATTACATTTATGACTGCATGGCGGCAAAAAGCATTGCTATATCCGCAAGCTTTTTGTCCTCATGCAAGGCCTGGGTTGTTGTGTCTCAAAGCGTGGCCTTCTCCTCCTGCGCCTCCTCCTGTTCCATCACGTGTGCTCTGTGCTGCTGCTGGGTTAGCGTTACCGGTCCCTGTTTATGGAACCTCTTCTCTTTATTACATTTATGACTGCATGGCGGCAAAAAGCATTGCTGCTATATCCGCACGCTTCTTGTCCTCATGCAAGGCCTGGGTTGTTGTGTCTCAAAAAGCGTGGCCTTCTCCTCCTGCGCCTCCTCCTGTTCCATCACGTGTGCTCTGTGCTGCTGCTGGGTTAGCGTTACCGGTCCCTGTTTATTGAACCTCTTATCTTTATTACATTTATGACTGCATGGCGGTAAAAAGCATGCTATCCGCACGCTTCTTGTCCTCATGCAAGGCCTGGGTTGTTGTGTCTCAAAAAGCGTGGCCTTCTCCTCCTGCGCCTCCTCCTGTTCCATCACGTGTGCTGCTGCTGCTGCTGGGTTAGCGTTACCGGTCCCTGTTTATTGAACCTCTTATCTTTATTACATTTATGACTGCCTGGCGGTAAAAACCATGTTACCTGTGCAAAGAAACATGACATTTTCAGCATTTAAAAGACAATTTTTCCTTTGAAACTTTACAATCAATTTTCTCAAAAACTATAAGCTCTTTTTGCTAAATTTTTTTTCCTCTTGTACCCACTCCCAAGGTGCACATACCCTGTAAATTTGGGGTATGTAGCATGTAAGGAGGCTTTACAAAGCACAAAAGTTCGGGTCCCCATTGACTTCCATTATGTTCGGAGTTCGGGTCGAACACCCGAACATCGCGGCCATGTTCGGCCTGTTCGGCCCGAACCCGAACATCTAGATGTTCGCCCAACACTAATCAATACTAGCCGAGATCACGATTTGTTTTAACTCAGCAGCAATTCTCTCAGATATACTTGTAAACAGTTTCTGAAGGAACTTGGTTGGTAGGTTGTTCTCAGGGGCGTAGCAATAGGGATGGCAGAGGTTGCAACCACATCGGGGCCCTTGGGCCTCTCTCAACAGCATTATTAGCTCTTTATTGGTCCTGTGCTTGTAAAAGTCACTTCTATAGATGCTTTGAATGGTAGTAATTTATTAAAAAACTGTTCCCCATCCCCTTCTTGCACCTCTGACACTGTAATTGTCCTTGGCAGGTTTTGGTGCGCCGTATCAATGGTTATGTATAGAGTGCTTGGGGGGCCCCAATGTAAAACTTGCACTGGGGCCCAGAGCTCCTTAGCTACACCACTAGTTGTTCTGAATATCCTGGAGAACGTGCTGCAGCTCCACTGTTGACTTTTGGCATTTCACATGGTTCCATCTCTGCAGTAATCCAGATTTGTTCAATTGTGTCAAAATCAGGTCTCTGTGGGGCCAAACCATCTGTCACACAATGTAACTAACAGAGCTTTATAATTTTCTCCACATGATTTGGGGTTATTATCATGCTGAAGAATAAAGTCTGAGTTAATCAACATTATGTTGTTGACTAATGAATAAGAATTGCACCTCTCAGCAGTGAGGCTGTCATCAATTTTGACCAAAACACCAACTCCATACATACTGATCAGCTAAACCCTTACAACTACTCACCTTAATGTAGATTCCCCCCTCCCCATTTTGTGCTGATGCTGAAACATCAGCTTCACCTCACACAGCCCTAGCATGCTCTTCTCTCCTGCTGTCATTATACTGGTCAGAACATGTGTCAGGAGTTGACAGGCAGTAGGTAGGAGGGAGGAAGGGAGGAAGGGAGGAAAGGAGGAAGGAAGAAGGGAGGAAGGGAGGAAGGGAGGAGGGGAGGTAAAAAAAAGCATTAGAACAAGATGAGCTGTTGTGGGGTGCTATTTTAGGAATAATAATCAGCCAGGAGCAAGTTAACAAGCTTACAAGAGCCTAACTAATCTTTCCCTATGAGAGACTGCCAGCAACTTTCCCTTCACTAATTACTACAGGGACACGAACAACTATAATAGCCAGCGCTGCCTGTCTTATATAAGGGGGGGGGGGGGGTGGCTCCAGGAGATAGTGTAGCCTGATTGGCTACAATGGGCCTGCTGACTGTGATGTAGAGGGTCAAAGTTGACCCTAATGGTGCACTATGGGGGCAAATCGAACTTCCGGAAAAGTTTGCGTTCACACGCAAACCACCCAAAGTTTGCCTGGAACCGTTCGCTGGCGAACCGTTCAGTCCATCTCTACTGGTAAGCATGTGACCATGTATTCCTGTGTAGTAATAGGCAAACTTCTTGCGGTGCAGTTTGCCGGCAAAGCAGAGCCAGCTGGCCAAGCAGAGCCAGATCATACACAAGGCATTATTAGGCAGTTGCCTAGAGCCTGGCTGGCACTTTTTCTGATACCTACTCCCCATTTTACCTTACCAAAGAAGCCAGACTAAGTATGCCTAAGACCTTATTTCACAAGCCTTCTCTAAGGCTAAGCGGCAAATCCATGTCTTAGGACACACAGGTTCATAAAACTTCAAATACACAGTATATGATATATGATATAAACACAGGTTTGCCATTGTACATCACATTGCATGTTCACATCCAGGGCAATTTCTAGGGCAGTGCAGGCAGGGCAACCGCCCTGGGTGCAGACCGGCAAGTAGAAGGAAGGGGGTGCAGGCAGAAGGACATAACCGCTAGGCAGCTGGTGACGCCAAATGGAAGAAGAAGAAAGATTACCAGCGTGATCAGCTTCCTTGACTCCTCCAGGGCTGCCTGCGTCAGACATCTAGTCATAATCACGTGACCACCGTGTGATGACACCTGATGTCCTGTACTGCAGGCTGTCAGTAAGAGTAAGGGCTCGGACATGCTATAAGCGCTTTTCTGAGCGCTTTTTGGCCTCCAGAGCTTTTTAAAAAGCGCACCTATTGACTTACATTAAAATTGCGTTAAAATCAGGATCGTGGGAAAATCGGGAGATTTTACACTCTTGCCCTGAGTGTAATTTAGCCTAGAAACTGCCCTGTTCACATCATCATAACCATTGATGATTGGCCCTCTATCTACCACACATCGTTCTCCAGTCCATCACCTCTCCCTGGGTGGTGACGTCAGCCAGTCTTCTGTGCAAAGTGAGTGAGGGGTAACAGTTGGGAATTGGGATGACCTGCACTATAAGCGGGGAAATTATTTTGGTGCGGTCAAACCCACGAGGTCTGACGTAAACACCTGTCTGCGAAAACATTCACAGCAGCAAACTGCCATTCTTGGTTGAATGAGCAGCAACTTAGTCAGTCAGCTTAAAGAGGAACTCCAGTGAAAATAATGTAATAAAAAAAAGTGCTTCATTTTTACAATAATTATGTATAAATGATTTAGTCAGTGTTTGCCCATTGTAAAATATTTTAAATCCCTGATTTATATTCTGACATTAATTACAATGGTGACATTTTTACTGCTGGCAAGTGATGTAGCTGCTGCTTGCTGTTTTGGCAGTTGGAAACAGCTGTAAACAGCTATTTCCCACAATGTATCAGGGTTCACAGACAGGAAACTGCAAGGAGTACCTCGGTACTCAGAGCTTCTTGTGGGACGGGTTTCACCAGAATATCAGTCATACAGCGCCCCCTGATGGTCCGTTTGTGAAAAGGAAAAGATTTCTCATGTAAAAGGGGGTATCAGCTACTGATTGGGATACAGTTCAATTCTTGGTCGGAGTTTCTCTTTAAATCAGCAAGCAGAGTTTAAAGATGGGGGTGCTAGAGAGCATCTCTTAACCACTTAAAGGGATACTGTAGGGGGGTCAGGGGAAAATGAGTTGAACTTACCCGGGGCTTCTAACGGTCCCCCGCAGACATCCTGTGTTGGCGCAGCCACTCACCGATGCTCCGGCCCCGCCTCCGGTTCACTTCTGGAATTTCAGACTTTAAAGTCTGAAAACCACTGCGCCTGCGTTGCCGAGTCCTCGATCCCGCTGATGTCATCAAGAGCGCACAGCGCAGGCCCAGTATGGTCTGTGTCTGCGCAGTACACTCCTGGTGACATCAGTGGGAGCGAGGACACTGGCGTGCAGGCGCAGTGGTTTTCTGACTTTAATGTCAGAAATTCCAGAAGTGAACTGGAGGCGGGGCCGGAGCATCGGTGAGTGGCTGCGCCAACACGGGATGTCTGCGGGGGACCATTAGAAGCCCCGGGTAAGTTCAGCTCATTTTCCCCCGACCCCCTACAGTATCCCTTTAAGCTCTCATTCGTTTTCACTTTATGCATCCGAGCAATGTTCACCTCCCATTCATTAGCCTATAACTTTATCACTACTTATCACAATGAACTGATCTATATCTTGTTTTTTCTGCCACCAATTAGGCTTTCTTTGGGGGGTACATTTTGCTAAGAGCTACCTTACTGTAAATGCATTTTAACAGTAAGAATAAGAAAAAAAATGAAAAAATTCATTATGTCAGTTTTCGGCCATTATAGTTTTAAAATAATACATGCCTCCATAATTAAAACCCACGTATTGTAATTGCCCATTTGTCACGGTTGTTTCACCATTTAAATTATGTCCCTATCACAATGTATCGCGACAATATTTTATTTGGAAATAAAAGAGCATTTTTTCCGTTTTGCATTCATCACTATTTACAAGCTTATAAAAAAAAATAGAGAGAAATATTTCATCTTTACATATATATTTAAAAAGTTTAGACCCTTAGGTAAATATTTATGCATTTTTTTTTTATAGTAATGTTTTTTTTTTTATTAAACATTTTATTTGGGCATTTTTGGGAGGGTGGGATATAAAAGTGTTTTATTTGGGGAAATATTTGTGTATGGTAATGTTTTTTTACTTTTACTTGTAGTTTTACTTTTTGGCCACAAGATGGCAATCTCGATTTTGTTTACATGACGTCACTCTAAGCCTACAATGTACGCTTAGAGGGACATGGCTTCAGAAAAAGCGAAGCTTCCGAGAGAAGCTGTCGTTTTTTCAGCGGGGGAGAGGAATCAGTGATCGGGCTCCATAGCCCGATACATTGATTTCGTGGCAACCAAATCCGCGGCCGGGAGTGCTCGTGCACACGCGCGATCGGCCACGGGAGCGCGCCTGTCCTCCTTGACGTTTTTATACGTCAAGGAGGACAAGGTGGTTAAAGAATACCTAAATTATATATTACAGTTTCCTTTAAGTCCAATAAGTTTCACATAAAGTGTTATTTTCTCACCCCCAGGGTTCACATATGGTCTTGCAATCCCTGCCTCCTGTGTAAAATCGGGCCCAGGGAATTTTTTTCTTTCCTAGTGATAGGTGCCAAGGTTGCTGGGGGATTGATGTTATGATTCCACACACCCCATGTTCTGCTCCCAGCCCACACCCACGGTGATCAGAAATGTAATCTAATCCAGGCAGGCAGGCAGACAGACATCTGAAATAAGAATTATAGGAATTATAGCAAACAGACATGATAAGACAGGCTGCAGCTCTTCTGCTGTGCCTCCTCTCTCCTACACACTGTGAAAGAGGTGTAATTTGATCCAGGCAGGACAACAGGCTGGTGGGGAAGACACAATGCTCAGGGTGTACTTACAAGGCATCAGCATGAGGAGAAAGATGGAGGCACTACCACAGATATAAATGGGAGTCTGTTTGATCCACTACGATGTACCAGATGTAAACTTTATATGTTCGTTTAACTCCTCAAAATACCTCCCAACATTTTGAGATCAGAAAGAGGGACACTTAAGCCACACCCCTGCCACACCTCTAACCACACCCCTGACACACCCCTAATCACGGATACTATAAACATTTCATTAAAAAATATGTTGTTTTATAATTCAAACCGCACTGGTCCTTCCTATCCTGGTTCATTTTCCTTCATATTAACATTTGAAAATAAGAAATATATCAATTTAAAGAATGGGAATACAGTTTAGAGTTAATTAAACACATTTTTCAGTAGAAAAATCCATATTTACAGATGTCTGTACATCAGTCCTGAAAGAGGGACAAATGAGTAAGAAAGGGGAACAAGGGGACAGGGTTCCCAAAGAGGGGCTGTCCCATCAAAAGGGGGACAGTTGGGAGCTATGGTCTAACTGTACCTAGTGCATAGACTACATATATACTGTATATATTGCCATTACTTTTTTTTGGGCGGAGGTGCTTTTTAATAATATTAGTCATGGAGGACCTTGTCCAGGCCCTACTGAGAGGGACGAGGAGAGATAAGAAGGGACATAATGGTAGCATCACTTATCAGAGAGGGGTGGACAATTTTAGCAGCGCTTATGGGGTAAAAGAGGGGTAAGGTATGTGCTAAAATGCCACGCCCGGGTCCTAAAAGAGGTGCGAACATAGGGCTGAAGGGAGAGGGAGCCCACGTCATTTGTAGTTATACCCCTGCTGGTCAGGTACTTGCACAAATAAGTAGCTATACGAGTGGTCCTAATAAAGTGCTCAGTGGCTGCGAGTTGTGGAATAGCTTTGTCTGCAGCGAATCAATGTGCCATTGTGGCTTAATCATTCACCTACTGTGGAAATTGTCACTATGCCTCCAAAAGAGTCAGCTGTTTCTTTTCTCATCCCCATGGAAACTATAAAAGTAACGAACAAAGTATTACTTGTCAAAGAGTGAAGAAAACGGGAGTCTCACATATAAAAAAGAAACATGAATGGGAACTAAAAATGGAATTACAAGGTCTTCTAGCTCTATACATTGATCATTGCTTCTGTACACAAGTTTCTGCTGTTCTCTCTTCAGCGGCTTTCCCCTCTGAAAAAGCTGCATGCGTGGCCCTGGGCCTCGACTGCTCTGCACTTGCCCAGTTTGAAAAAAATTGCAACTGCGCATGTGCTGAGCACTCCCAGGCTATGCATGTGCAGAAGCCTAAGTCAGTCAGCTTTCAGAGGGGCACAGCGGCTGAAGGGAGAAAAGCCTATAGGCAGGGAGGGACTAGGGTGAATACGGGGGGGCTGGAGAAAGCCTTAGGGCCCGTTTCCACTGGTGAATGGCGTCCAAAGGGATGCGATGCGGCTATGCACTACTTCCGCTCCCACTTGCATCACTTTCTCATTGGGAGATGCGGTCAACTATGGGAGGAGACGGTCATGGGACGCGGATGCTGCAGATTCTCGGATCGCTCCGCATAACCAGCACACAATGGAAACTGTTCCATTGTCATGCATTGGTTTCAGTTTGGCCGCAGTGCTATGCAGCTATGTAGCCCTCAGGTAAGTGAAACTGGGGACCTCACTGTCACCTTAGGACACTAAATTTCATTACCCTTTTGAAGACTTACAAGACTGACACCCCAATGTAAAATAATACATTGATTAGTTGTACCCATGAATAGACGGTTCCCCTTCCCTGCTTACACCTTTCTAACACTGCAAGTGTCCTTCACGGTTTTTGGAGCTCAAAATCAGTTATGTATAGAGTGCTTGATGGCGAACACGGTGATTCCAGCGCAGGAGATTTGGGCGCAGCCGGCGCTACTATAGGCCGTAATAGAAATTACAGCTATAGCAGTGCACAGGGAGTTACTTCGGCGCTGTCAGAAGACGGAGCTGAAGTTACTTTTAAAACACAATAATTATTTCATTCCCCACCATCCATGGCGGCCTGGAGGGGGAATAGTATTTAACAAGGCCGGGAACTTGTGCAGCAGCAGGATCAGCCATATACCGGCTGTATCTATCCTGCGCCCAAGTCTCCCGTGCCGATATCTCTTGTACGCCTTGATGGGGCCCAATGTAAAAGTTGAACTGGGGCCCAGAGCTCCTAAGCTTTGCCACTGCTTGAAGAGAACCTCCAGACTAAAAATCTACTCAGCAGCACTAAAAAAGGCTTGGTGTTTCTTTAACAGTTTCACAGCATCAGAACTTTGTTTTTCTTACCCAAGCCTCATTTTTAGCTGCACAGAAGATAACTGCCCGGGCATTTTTCCCCTGATGCTGTGCAAAGCATGATGGGATTTCGGATGTTCTCATTCTGCTGTTTTGGTGCCATTTTTTTGTTTTTACATTTTGAATTTGAGATTTGAAGCCTAGCCACACAGCTGGGAGGGGTTATCCGGACACAGGACAGTTGGAACTGTGTCTCATGCTCCCTGTCACCTCCTTTCAACCAAAAAGATGGCTGCCCCCATGAAATCACAAACATTTGCCTGTTCTTTTAAAACAGGGTAGGTAAGAGATTACCTATCTATTTTAATTAAAGGACTTACGAGTCCAAATAACAAAAAAAAAGTTAATTCCCTGAATTGAAATTGAATGCACGGAGGACGCCACCCGCGCCGTTCCGCCGGGTCCCTGCAGTTCAATAGTCCCCCCAGGTCACTCCCGACCCCACAGCCCGGGTTGGGCTCTCCTGCCTCCACTAAAATGGCCGCTGGAGCTGGCCACGGATGCGCAGTCCGCACAGATGCGAGTGCGGCTGCGCAGCTCTAGGGCCTCCCGCCGATCCACACTACAGGCCGTCTCCTGTAGCGTGGATCGGGGGGAGGCCCTAGAGCTGCGCAGCCGTGGCCAGCTCCGGCGGCCATTTTAGTGGAGGCAGGAGAGCCCAACCCGGGCTGTGGGTCGGGAGTGGCCCGGGGGGGACTATTGAACTGTGGGGACCCGGCGGAACGGCACGGAGGGCGCGGGTGGCGTACTCCGTGCATTCAAATTCAATTCAGGTACTTAACTTTTTTTTGGACTCGCAAGTCCTTTAACATAGCTAATGTAGTTGAATGACAGTATGTTTGTTTAGGCTGAAGTTCCCCTTTAAAAAGGTACAGTTGTAGATGGAAATATTTAAAGTGTACCAGAGGTCATATAAATAAAAATATTTATACATACCTGAGGCTTCCTCCTGCCCCATATGCTCCGATCGATCCCACGCCGCCATCCTCAGTCTTCTGCAGCACTGGTACCGGGCCCCAGGTATGTATAAATATATTTATAAGAGCTCTGAGTCCCTTTAAATGTATTAATAACTAAACAAACGGCAAAAGGAAACAGTGTTACCCATTGGCTGTATAGTCAAGAAGACTTTAGTGCCACACATAGCACCCTTCCCCCACCAGAAAGAGAAATGATGCAAAAAAGGTGGGTGGGGGGATTACAGTCTTTTCATGCTGCAGGCCATTTGTCATAACAGCCCCTCTATCAGAGGAAATGCCTGGTCTCGCCAGCTTTTATTCCCCCTCACTCCTCCGCTGATTTAATGCGGCCACCTCGCTTAATGGACAAGTGTCCGTAATCACAATCGCCTGGTAATGGGGTGTCCTTGTAACATTAATGGACGCACTCTATAGATCTTGCCATAAATATATAGCCCTGTGCTTAGCACCCGCGCTCCTGAACAAATTGCATATATTGAGCTACAATGTCACATCCGGCCCCCTGTATACACCGTCTATAATTTCTCAGCAGCGCACAGCCTCTCTCTCTAATAAGCACTTAGCAAAAAATAGGAAATAAAAGAATGATTTATGTCCCCTCTGTAAGTTCTAATCCAGAAAGCTGCATTCTGACGTGTCGGAGTAGGGGGGAGTCTTACTGATGTGTGTGAGAACAAAAATGTTATTTTATACACACGGGGTACCTGATCTTTCATTTTTTATAAAAGTATTTTGATGGAAATTTATATAGTTAAAGGGAACTTCTGGAACACAGAAAGCTATGTTTCTCTGTTACCTCTTAGTTAAAGTGGACCTAAACTATTGTGCAGAACAGAAGGAAAACATAGAGAAATGTACCCTGTATGTATTTAGAGAGTTTAGCCTGTCTAATTCCCCCTCATCTGTGATTAATTACAACTATAATGTGATTGCTCAGCTGTGTCAGCTCAGGAATCTCTGTAGCCTCAGTAGAAGCAGCGAATTGCTAAACACAGGATGATAACCCCATGTCTTCTTCCATGAAAGACACACACACTGCAGAATTATTGCAGAATGTATATCAGCTGTAACAAAGGAAGGTTATGCTGTAGCTTATCTTTTAGAGCAGAGGGGAAGTTCCTGGTTCAGGTCTGCTGAAAATAAACTTCAACCTACTTTACTGAATATAAAGGATATATATATATATATATATATATATATATATATATATATATATATATATATATATATATATATATATATATATATATATTGCAATATGAGTTTATATGTCATTAAGTCAGTGTTTGCCCATTTGAAAACTCTATCCTCATCCTGAGTTAGATTCTTAACCACTTGAGGACCAGACAAGGCCATTTTTGTGGAAATTGGCCACTGCAGCTTTAAAGAGACACTGAAGCGAGAAAAAATATATGATATAATGAATTGGTTGTGTACTATGAATAATTACTAGAAGATTAGCAGCAAAGAAAATATTCTCATATTTTTATTTTCAGGTATATAGTGTGTTTTCTAACACTGCATCATTCTCTAATATGTGCAGATTACACAACACTCAGCATTCAAAATGATTCTTTCAGAGCAGTCTGTGAAGTAATGAACTCTCCTCTAGCAGAGGAAAAGTAAATAGTTCAGGAACAGTTGAGATAATAAAAGTCAGATAACAGCCCTCTCCACGACTAAGTTAGTCTGAGAGCTTAATAGCTTTTTTGCATAGAGATAACTGGAGTTTCTCAACTCTTCCTGTACTGGAAACAATTAGACTGATGTATCTGATCTTAATGTTTTTTTCTTAGCTGTACTACACATACAAATCATAATATCATCATTTTTTTTTCGCTTCAGTGTCTCTTTAAGGCCTAGCTGCAGGGCCACACAACTCAGTCAGCACACAAGTGATTTCCCCCCACCAACAGAGCTCTCTGTTGGTGGCGTCTAATCACCCCCCTAGTGTTTATTTATTTAAATGTTTGTGTCTCGATTTTGTTATTTCTTACTATTTTTTTTTTGTCAAACCCCTCCCTCCCCCCCAACCACCCAATCCTGGCGATAGGCTTCTGCCTATGAGAGCCGATCGCTCTCTAGTGTCCCGGGGGGACAGCTGTGTCACACGGCTGTCTCCAGTGCAGTTATTAGATGGTGGTTTCGACGTCTAACAGTCTCCGAGCAGCGATCGCCACTGGGAGACTGAAGGCGGGGTGGAGCTCCGCCTTCCAAGTGGAGATGCGCGCGTGATCTCCTGCAGTAGCTAGCACCAGGACTTGACGCCGCCAATTGGCATTAGGCGGTCCTGGGGCTGCCGCCGCAGTCACGTCCATTGGTGTGACGGGGTGGTTAGGTAGTTAAATTTATCACAAGTGGCAACATCTTTACTGCTGGTAAGGTGCGTCTCTGCGGAATGTTTGGTGTGTGTTTAATAGTGAGCAGAAACAACACCTAGTGTACCAGAATGCTCTGGCGCAGAAGGCTACATAATTAAATAGCCTCAGCTACACTTCCCCTGGAGGGCGGGGCTTCATACAAATATAGCTGAAACCAGAGATTTTAAACATAAAAAAACAGGTATCCTCATTAATGTATTAGATTCTATGTGTCATTGCGGTGCCTCTTTAATGGTTTGTGTGGGACTAATGGTAAATAGAACATTAGTAACATAGAACAGAGTCTAGTGTTTTTATTTTAAGATCTGAAATTTTAAGACTGAATAATGTACTAATCTGTAGTCATGACAGTTTAAAGGTAGAGTAGGGAGCCTTACCAATTAACATGGAGACCTCATCGCTGGTTCAAGGGTCTAGTACACAATGAAATTGCATACAATCCATTTTGGAAGGTAACATTTACTTTAATAAGGGAGCAATATTCAGAGAAGAGATGAGAAGGCAATACCCACTACTACTTAGATCAGTGCTGTCCAGCTTCATGGGCAGGGGGTGTGGCTAGCACCAGATTTTTGGAAGGCGTGAAGCCTCAAAGCCCTACTTCGTGGGTGGAGCCAAGTGTGAATAAGTGGTGGGCCTGCCAGAGGAGGGGGAAATTACATAAAAATGGTCTGAGCAAGTGAGTGTGAGTGGCCCGCTAGTTGGACAGCACTGAATAGTAAAGTATACAGACCGGTATAAAATTAGACCAGAAAAAGTTCAATGAAAGGCATATAGATACAAAAAGTGTTACCCGTAGGGATGTTCAATGAGATGTTAATAATTCCAGTCTAATGCAAATTTTATGCTAATTTTATGAAAATATATGCAGCTCAGAATTGGACCGAGTAATGCAATTTATTTAATGTACTTGTATAATGTTTGCTTCAACTCGGAATAACAGTCATCTTGTTGACCATCCTTATTTAGTAAGTTTTACAATGGTTGAGTAACCAAGTCATGAACTAACATTAGGCAAGCTAGAAAAAGCTTAACGGACAACTATCTTGAACAATCATGTATATATGTATATATATATATATATACATATTTATATGTATGTATTGTATTTATTTATTTCTTTTTTTGCAATAGTGGTCCTTTAATAAAAGTATAGTTTGAATAAAAAGGGCCAACGATGCATCAGGGCTTGACCACAAAAGGGTTACATATAAAGTTATTTTAAGCAGCTGTGTGTGCTGCAGTCATTAGCATATACACACAATGGAATGCCTTACGCTCCGCACTGATTAGGTTTTACCTGTAGCTCACTCTGCATTATGTTACCAGTTAATGATATAGAAATTCTTTTCATTAACACCTCAAAGAGGAGAGCCAGTCACCAGAGGTTCAGCAAACTGCTGGATGGAGACCTAGCAATGTCATCAGGACCCAGCAGAGTTACCACAATCCAGATTTAATTGGTATATGGGTAGGAGTTCCTGGAAGCCTCATCTCTCTTCGTCTGCATTTTTAATTGGTTGTGCTTAGAGCCGTTCTCGGGCAGTTCTGCAAAGTATAGAATCTCTGTTTAAAAAAAAATAGCAATGCTGGCATCAGTGAAAAAAAAAATGCATTTGGCAAAATGACCCTATATGAAATAGCACAACTGTATTTTCAGTATTTTTATTGTTCTACTAAACTCTGCACTTTAAGCATTTTATGAGTCCCTGCACCAGAGGAGCACAACATTCAATTCTCACAATGCCTAGCTTATCCTATGAGTGTCTGCCCCGAAGGAACATGCTGTCCAGTATTCTATACGGCTCTGCCCCAGAGGAACATACTGTTCAGTATTCTACAACAGTGCTGCTCATCAGGATTCCGGATATCCGGGCAACCCGGATATCCAAACTTTTTTACGCTATCCCATTCGGATTCCAGAACTTTTTAAAATCCGGCTAGCTATCTGCAGATATTTGGTCGCATAACCCGGATATCCGCGGATATTCACATCCGAAATACTGTAACTAAGGAGATGACGACCTGGAGCCAATTAGAGGGATCCCAGCAGAAGCACTAGCAACCAATCACAGAGGGGAACCCTGGCTAGCCCCACCTGACCTCATTGAGCCAATCAGAGGGCTTCCAGCCTAAACCCTGGCACCCAATCACAGAAAGGAACACTGGCTAGCCCCCTGTATAATAAGGAGGGCTGCCATGACGAGACACAGTGGCGTACCTAGGCCATTTGACACCCGATGCTGGGTATTATAAAACACCCCCCCCCCCAAAAAAAAAGGACCAAGTGCGGCAAACTACGTGTGCCACGGCAGTTATAGGTGCCCCCAGTATAGGTAATATAGTTGCCCTAGTATACTTGCCCCCAGTGTAGCTAGTATAGTTGCCCCAGTATAGCTTCCCCCAGTGTAGCTTGCGTAGTTGACCCCAGTGTAGTTATCATAGTTGCCCCCAGTGTAGCCAGCATAGTTGCCCCCATTAGCATAGTTGCCCCCAGTGTAGCCAGCATAGTTGCCCTCAGTGTAGCCAGCATATTTGCCCCCTTTGTAGCCAGCATAGTTGCCCCCTTTGAAGCCAGCATAGTTGCCCCTAGTGTAACCAGAATAGTTGCCCCCAGTGTAGCCAGCATAGTTGCCCCCAGTGTAGTCAGCATAGTTGCCCCCAGTGTAGTCAGCATAGTTGCCCCCAGTGTAGCCAGCATAGTTGCCCCCTTTGTAGCCAGCATAGTTGCCCCCAGTGTAGCCAGCATAGTTGCCCCCAGTGTAGCCAGCATAGTTGCCCCATTTGCATAGTTGCCCCCAGTGTAGCCTTAATAGTTGCCCCAGGACGGGAAGAAGCGCTAGAAGGAGGGGCTTAAGGGCAGCAGCAAGGAAGGGGGCCAGAACCCTCCCTCATCTGGGTCCCCTCCTTCTGCTCTCTCCCCTTCCAGAATAGCGGCAGCAAGGAGGCGCAGTGGGCGGGCAGAGGATTACTCACCTCACTTCCACGTTCCAAGCGCTGGAACGCAGCATCCTCTCGTCACAGGTCTCCGCCTTCAATGCCGCCCACTGTGCTTGAAGGAAGTGAGGTGAGTAATCCTCCACCCGCCCACCGCGCCTCCTTGCTGTCGCTATTCTGGAAGGGGAGAGAGCAGAAGGAGGGGACCCAGGTGAGGGAGGGGGGGTTCTGTCCCCCCTCCCCGCCGCTGCCCTCAAGCCCCTCCTTCTAGCATTTCTTCCCCCTCCTTCCTGCTCTGCTGCTGTAGGGGCAATAATAGGAACGCCACTGACGAGACATATTGTCTTAGCATGCTGAATGCTCACTGAGAGACATGCTCCAGTGCTGGTGGCCTAGCAAGGGGGCTGTACACAGTTATAAACCTAAAACTGTTCAGTGATTATTAACCCCTTCACTACTATCACTACACTATTGTTAAATCGTTAATTAGCTTGATCGATGTCATTGCATGACAGTCAGAGTGTGTGCTGCTGGCCTAGCAGTGATAAACCGAAAGCTGTTCAGTGAGTAACCCCTTCACTATCACTACACTATTGTTAAATCATTAATAAGCTTGATGTAATTTGTGTACAGGAAGCTGTAGTCCTGACTTGAACTCTAGTCCCCCCCTTCCCTCTTCCCCCCAAATAATCACCAGACTGAGTATGGCCAGCCACCTTTATTGAGAAAGGTCCTTTCAACCAAAATGTTGAGCTTTGATGTTTTTTGAATTAATAGAGTAGATTGCTTATCAAAATTCAGTACGCAAGTCATAATGTTCGGGTTTTTGGACACTTTGTACACTTTTTTTTTTTTAATAAATTGTGACTGCAAATATGCCCTAACGGTTTTAGAAGTTCCCCTGCCATTAAAGTCAAGGAGGCTGCCGCAAATGATCGATGAATTTTCACAGAATTTGGCCATCCGTAATGCTGGGAATACACAATGAGGTTTTTCAGTCGATTTGCTTTCTGATCTTATTTTAGATCGAGTTTGCTATAAGATTTTATAATGATTTTCTTATCTTTTCTTATCAATTTCCATTTACTTCTACATAGCTCCCAACTGTCCCTCTTTCGGAGGGAGTTAGGAGCATATTGAGGAAATGGAAGGCCACAGGTTCAAGTTAAGGCTCAAAGTGACAGACCAAGAAAAATTTCAGATAGACAGAAGCAACAAATGGTGAGAACAGTCAGGGTCAACCCACGGACCAGCACCAAAGACCTACAACATCATTTTGCTGCAGATGGAGCTACTGTGCATAGTTCAACCATCCGGCGTAATTTCCACAAGGAGATGCTGTATGCGAGAGTGAGGCAGAGGAAGCCTTTTCTCCACCTACAGCACAAACAGAGCCGCTTGAGGTACGCAAAAGCAAATTTGGACATGCCAGCTTCATTTTGGAATAAGGTGCTGTGGACTGATGACACTAAAATTTAGTTATTTGGGCATAACAAGGGGCATTATGCACGGGCGAAAAAGAACACAGCACTCCAAGAAAAATACCTGTTACCTACAGTAAAATATGGTGGTGGTTCCATCATGCTGTAGGGCTGTGTGGCCAGTGCAGGGACTGGGAATTTGTCAAAGTTGAGGGACGCATGAATTCCACTCAGTATCAGCATGACAGCATATTCTGGAGACCAATGTCCAGGAATTAGAGATGTAGCGAACGGTTCGCCGGCGAACGGTTCCAGGCGAACTTTGGGAGTTCGCGTTCGCCTGGACCAAGCAAACTTTTGCGGAAGTTCGATTCGCCCCATAATGCACTATGAGGGTCAACTTTGACCCTCTGCATCACAGTCAGCAGGCACATTGTAGCCATTCAGGCTACACTAAGCCCTGGAGCCCCCCCCCCCCTTATATAAGGCAGGCTCCCTGGCCATGACACTCACTCGTGTGACGGCTGCAAATAGACAGACTAGGGAGAGCTGCTGCAGATTTTTTTCTCCTAGGGAAAGATTAGTTAGGCTCTTGGCTTGCTCCTGGCTGATTGTTATTGCTAAAATAGCACCCCTCAACAGCTCTTTTGAGAGCTAATGTTTTCCTGATGTGCTTTTTTGTGTGTTGCTCACTGACACTAGGAATGGTCGGAAATGCCAATTTCTGATTCCGCGGTAAATCCGCATTCCGCCATTGCTAAATACCGATTCCGCTTTCCGCTACCACTGTCCGCATTCCGATGCGGAATTTCCGCCGGAAATTGCGGAACTTCCGCCTGATGTTAACATCGATTTTCTCAAAAACTATAAGGTCTTTTTGAAAACTTTTTGTTGCATCTTGTTCAGGAGATTCTGTTTAACAAATCCTGAAAATTTGGTGTTTCTAGGACTTATGGGGGCTTTGCTATTAACCGCTAAAGTCGGCGGATTTTTACTCTAATGTAAATGCAGAAAATAGGCAGATGCAGATTTTCTGCATTTTACATTACAGTAAAAATCCGCCGACTTTAGCGGTTAATAGCAAAGCCCCCGTAAGTCCTAGAAACTTTTCAAGGTTTATTAAACGGAATCTCCTGAACAAGATGCAAAAAAAAAATCTTTCAAAAAGACTTTATAGTTTTTGAGAAAATCGATGTTAAAGTCGGGCGGAATTTCCGCGATTTCAGGTGGAAATTCCGCGATTTCTGGCGGAAATCCACCTAATGCACTTGCATTATCGATTTCTGCATTCCGCTGCGGAAATGCAATTTCCGATCGGAATTTCGAAAATTGCATTTCCGCGGAATCCGAATGAGCATCCCTAACTGACACTGACATTATACCGCCCCATCTGTTGCAGCTGGACCTTGGTAATTGTTATTACTGTGCCAGCCAGCCCCTGCCTAACTATCTATACTGGGACACCTAACTATGCCTACCTAACTACTGGGGCACCTACTTACCTATATGGGGACACCTACCTACCTACCTATACTAGGGGACCTATCTATGCCTACCTACCTATACTGGGACTCCTACATATGCCTAGCTAACTACTGGGACACCTACCTATGCCTACCTACCTATACTGGGTCTCCTACCTATGTCTAGCTAACTACTGAGGCACCTACCTATGCCTACCTACCTATACTGGGACTCCTACCTATGCCTACCTACCTATACTGGGACACCTACCTATGCCTAGCTAACTACTGGGACACCTACCTATGCCTACCTACCTTTACTGGGACTCCTTCCTATGCCTAGCTAACTACTGGGACACCTACCTATGCCTACCTACCTTTACTGGGACTCCTACCTATGCCTAGCTAACTACTGGGACACCTACCTATGCCTACCTACCTTTACTGGGACTCCTACCTATGCCTAGCTAACTACTGAGGCACCTACCTATGCCTACCTATCTATACTGGGACTCCTACCTATGCCTACCTACATACAAGAAGATAATAAGGACATTGCTTCATTGTGGACAGACCAAATTTGATCAGCTGGACAGTCACTGTTGTTCTATCATTGAGCTACCACAGCCCGGCGACCATATGGGCTTGAAAACCGCCACGGCCTACACTCTGGCCACGGTGCGTACCAGTCCAGCACGGCCGTCACTACACAAATAGCTGTTTGGGGTGCATTACACGGTGAGTTTGGTGTGTCAGTGTGAAGCAGAACTCTAATTACACTCCCTGATTGATGTATACACACGCAAGATGTTTGAAAGCACTTTAGGCCTGCAGTTTAGCATTCAATGTGATTTCTGCCCTTAAAAACGCTGCTTTGCGTCAAATCCAGATTTTTCTCCAGGACTTTGGGCATGTATCCCACTCCGCCATGCCCCCTCCAGATGTTAGACCCCTTGAAACATCTTTTCCATCACTTTTGTGGCCAGCATAATTTTTTCTATTTTTCAAAGTTCGCATCCCCATTGAAGTCTATTGCGGTTCGCGAACTTTTCCGCGAACCGAACCTCCTGCGAAGGTTCGCAAACCGGGTTCGCGAACTGAAAATCAGAGGTTCGCGACATCTCTACCAGGAATCAGTGACAAAGCTGAAGCTGCACCGGGGCTGGGTATTTCAACAAGACAGCGACCATAAACAGTGTTCAAAATCCACTAAGGCATTCATGCAGAGGAACAAGTATAATGTTCTGGAATGGCAATCTCAGTCCCCAGACCTTAATATAATTGAAAATCTGTGGTGTGAGTTAAAGAGAGCTGTCCATGCTCGGAAGCCATCACACCTGAATGAACTAGAGAGGGTTTGTAAAGAGGAATAGTCCAAAATACCTTCAGCCAGAATCCAGACTCTCATTGGAACCTACAGGAAGCGTTTAGAGGCTGTAATTTCTGCAAAAGGAGGATCTACTAAATATTGATTTCATTTCTTTTTTTTTTGTGGTGCCTAAATTTATGCGCCAACCTAATTTTGTTTAAACAAATATTGCACACTTTCTGTTAATCCAATAAACTTCATTTCACTTCTCAAATATCACTGTGTGTGTCTCCTATATGACATATTTAATTGATATTTTTTATTGTTACAAGCAATGATTTATACAGGAAAATCATGACAATTAACAAGGTTGCCCAAACTTTCACATCCCACTGTATACAATTCAAAAACAAATTTGTTTGAACACACGAAGTTAAAATGGGTAGTGTCTTAGTAGTAACAAGTAGGAGATGAGAGCGGAGGGTTGTGTTTTTCTTAGGCCACCACAAAAGACCCGAAATGTCCCTGGGAGCAAGCAGGAAAGAAGGTCAGGTGGGAAATAGAGGCGCAAGGAAAAATGATGCGCTGGGTAAAGCCGACATAAAAATCTAAACAAATACTGTTGTGAATTGGGTGCCAAATGAAAAAAACAAAACAAAAAAAAATGTGGTAATGACGATAGAAAAACATAGGTAAATGTGACCGATCTTTTACTACAACTGAACTCAACTCTACTCTCAGACAGAACCATCCCCCCCCCCCCCAATGCCGAGTCTTAAACCTTCCCCCACCTTCCTGACACCTAAACTTAAAACCACCCTTCCTGATGCCAAACCCTAAAACCGCACTTTCCTCCACTGCAAATAACGTAAATAAAAAAAAAAACTATCGAGTCTTCACATTTCTGCTTTTGGCGCACAATAGCCGATATTTGCATTTGCGCCGACGGGGCACCCAAATCGTCCATTAGTGGAAGGCGTCCAAAATTCCAGCTTCCGTAAAAAGGGGATCAAAAACTAGGCCCTTTTTAGACCATTGGTGTGTGAAGACAAAGGGAACTGAAGTTGAAAGGTAAAAAAAAAAAAGTTGAATTAAAGTTTAAACTTACAATCATGTACTTCAGACAGTGCATTACATAACTTTATTGCCCCCTTGGCTTCCTGAAAGTTGCTGATGATTTAAAAAGTGAAGCAATAAAATAACAGGATAAAAAGGAAGATCCATGCTGGTACACACTATGAATAAGGCTGCTTTCACAGTGGGATGTTACAGCCGCACGTTACAGCAGCCTGTAACGCAGCCCAACTCACAGCAATAAAAAATCAATGGGCTGTTCACAGTGCCCACATTGCGTTGGAGTAGAACGCAGCACGGTAAATGAAAGTGCAGCCTGCTGTGCATTATACTCGTATGTGGCTGCTTTCGGATGTTTGCACATGCTCAGTATACGTCAAAAAGTACGCATCAAGTATGCATCAAGAGACGCATAACATGGCTCTATATAACGTCCAACTTCAAAGCTAACATGCGTTTTAAACGCGCATGCGCAGTACTGTCACGCCGGCCGCCGTGATGACGCGAGGCGGCCGGCATGTGACGTCATACGCGGAAGGAGCAGCCCAACACTCGGCCGAGTGTCGCCCGGGCTGCGGCCGGTCAGCCATTCCGGAGCGGGGACATGGAGAGGAGCCAGGACGCCGTTGTGGGACCTCCCGACCAGCACTGGGCTGGAGAAAGCCCCAGGTGAGTACAACTTTCATTTTTTGGCTGAGCTCGGAGTCCCTTTAACGTCGCATCTAACGCAACGTCTTGGTGTGAAAGAGCCCTAAATGAATGATGTCATGAACAATCGTTGATTGACATTACAGGGAACGAGTGTTATAGGGAAACACTTTTGCTATAGCCAAGTAGCGTGCACTGCTCAAGGAAGAGGGGAGGAGGAACGAGGGGGCAGTGCATAAGTGAGTGGCATTCAGTGGGACAGGTATGTACAACTACAATGGGCTTGCAAGTCAATGGTTGATTAGCGATCCGCTGACAGTGGAATGACAAAAGAGATTGTGTGGGGCAGGTGTGCTCATGTTCGATTCTCATCTGAGAAGGTGCCGATTGATTGCCTCGGAGGACAGTTATCTTGCGTGTGTATGAGGCTATAGACCATTTATCGACTGGGGTTTTCGTTTGCAACAAATGCATATTTGTGACTGATACTTTTTATGTTTTCTGAGTTAAACCAGAGATGTCATACTACTTAATATGCACGCCTGTCTCATTCCAATCTCTTTTTCTTCCTCTAGGAGATTTTGGCTTCCTATCACAAAACAAGCACAGATAAAAGAAGAATTGCCTTCTGACAATGCTGCTGGTTGGCTGTGAATTGAATGAATGAAACAGGAGTCACATGTTGTAATTATCAAATCAATTCTTTTGTTAGTTGGTGAATGCTGAAGGCAGAAGGATTAGCATTTTACAGGAATGGCATAAAAATTGGGCATCAAGTTAAACTCAAAATAAACCTGCCGTAAACAAGTCTCGGAAGAAACATAAGGCAGGGCGGATGCAGGACGGCCATCTGGTCACCAGACTTTAGGTAGACAGACACCTTACAAAATATTTAAAAGAATAGACAGGCAACAGATTCACTTGTAACATTGGATCTATTGAAAAGCCTATCTGCTTCGAGCAAATTGACTCTTACCTTGAGAGACTTATTAACCTGAGGAAGCGGGTGGATTCCTACAAAACCCATTGTCCAGTGTTTTTCAATAAACTATTTTTGTGTGTTATAATAGTCCTCGTCTAGGGGTGTATTTTTCCTCTCCTTTCAAGCCTTTTTGCACACTACATGCAATTCCAATTAAAAATGCAGCAGCATGCAGTACTTTTTTTTTAAATCCGAATCAAAAATTGTATCATATGAAAAAAAATTGGAATAGCATGTAGTGTGCAAGAGGCCCTAAACAGTTTTTAATCACTCTACACATCTTTTTGGTGTGATAAGTAGCAATAAAGTTATTGGCAAATCAATGGAAGGAGCCGGATATGTGAAAATTGCTCTGGTTTTTAAGGGTAAATAACCTGTGGTAGGGAAGTGGTTAAAAATAAATAAAATAAATATGGCAGCCTCCATAATCCATCTCACTTCAGGTGCGCTTTAATGCTTCTCTATCTGGCTGGATGCCGTGGGTCTAATGTCTGTACAGGGATTTATATTGACCAGTCTGGTTACAGATAAAAGACACCAGCTGAGAGACATCCGCTCAACACAAAGCGTGTTGTATCAGGACTTCATACAGGCTGTCTACGTAGACAGGGCATATTTTCCATCCCTCTAAACATTGTCTGCGTTCCGCACTGTGACAGGATGTACTGAGAAGGATGAGGAATTAATAATTGATCACTTTTCTCAGCTTAAAAAGGATCAGATCACTTTAGCCTTGCACTTTGTCCCATACATTAATAAAGATTACGGCGTCATGAATCATTCTCCCTACTCAAACCATTTTGTACTCCTTCAAACAAAAGAATCCCTCGCTGAATAAAACAGAAGGAACAAATAAGGGCACTGCAGAAGTGATGGTGGAAACTTTATTTTTGTTCTGCTAATACTCGTTCTACATAAATGTACAGGAGCCCAAATATGCACTCAACTCCCACCAGCCGTGCACATCCCTCTTATGGTGGCCATACATGGTACAATTTTTTCATCCAATCTTACCATTTCTATGTAATATAAGGGAACTGCCTAAATTATCCTTTCAGTATATTCACTTAATTTACCCTTATACTACATAGAGAAATGGTAAGATTGGATGAAAAAATTGTACCATGTATGGCCACCATTATAGTGTGCATGAAAAAAGGGCGCCGTGAAAAAAGAGCCCGACTTATTAACGAATTTGGCGCCAGGTATTAACGAAATGTAACCATCATTGTCAAGCTTTATTGACGATAATTACTGTTGCAAAAACAAATAAGAAATAATAATGAATAAATATTAACATTAAATGTTGTTACGTTTTTCGTCAATACTGCTTAAAGCATACCCGAAGTGACATGTGACATGATGAGATAGACATGTGTATGTACAGTGCCTAGCACACAAATAATAACTAGGCTGGGTTCCTTTTTTTCTTTCTCTGCCCCAAAGAGTTAAATATCAGGTATGTAAGTGGCTGACTCATTCCTGACTCAGACAGGAAGTGACTACAGTGTGACCCTCACTGATAAGAAATTCCAACTATAAAACACTTTCCTAGCAGAAAATGGCTTCTGAGAGCAAGAAAGAGATAAAAGGGGAATTTCTTATCAGTGAGGGTCACACTGTAGTCACTTCCTGTCTGAGTCAGGACTGAGTCAGCCACTTACATACCTGATATTTAACCCTTTCAGGCAGAGAAAGAAAAAAAAGGAACACAGCATAGTTATTTGTGTGCTAGGCACTGTACATACCCATGTCTATCTCATCATGTCACATGTCACCTCGGGTATCCTTTAACCCAACCCTACTCCCACACAGAACCCTCCCCTGGTGGTGCCTAAAACTAACCACTCCCCTAGTGGTGCCTAACCCTAACCACCCCCCTGGTGCTGCCCAAAACTAACTGTCGCCTAGGTGGTGCCTAACCCTAACCACTCCCCCTGGTGGTGCCTAACCCTAACCACTCCCTCTGCAGAAACACCCTTTTACATATAGAACGATAATACCTTTGAAAACGTAAAATCTGTACTTATTAACGAAATAATATGACAAAAACTATACCGTTGTAAATGATTGTTTTAAAATGATAACTACCTCAAAAACTATAATGTTGTAATGTTATTAACGAATTTTTTCGTGGCGTCCTTTTTTCTGCTTTTTTTTGCCGTATTAATGATAATTGCATTAAAATCTATGGCGGCGCCCTTTTCGTCTACCCTCAGCAGACCCGGCGCCCTTTTCTCCTGCTACCCTCTTATAGACCTGGGTGAGGGCAACTAGGTCCTTAAAAAAAAACACTGAAGTGACTGTCAAAAAAAAAGTCAGACACTCACCTATGAAGAGGAAAGGCTCTGGATCTCATAGAGCCGTCCCAGCCCTCCCTCAGTGTCCTTATTTCACCACTGTCATCCCCGTTAAAGTTATTCGATACACTACTAAGGATCTTTGGAAGGCTTCGGAAGCACTTGTGTCCCCAAGAGCTTTCGAAGATGGACAGGTCCATACTACCCCTCCCGAGTGCTTCTGTAGCCTTCCGAGGGTTCCTGGAGGCTGCAAGTTTGAACGGGGCCATCGCTGGATTGAGGACACTATGAAAGGATAAAAATGTGTTTTCCTACTTTTTATTACCCACACAGTTATATTTGCTTTTGTGCACAAGTAATATTGTCCATGTACAAAATAACAAATTCCCGAAGTACAGTTTATCTGCTTTGAAAGCGGTCGTTGCATTTAATTTCATAGCTGCTATATTTATATATTAAAATCTATCTAGTGATCACACTTTTCATCTCGTTGTATTTCTCAGCTCAGTACAGCTCAGTTTCTGCAGTTTTGCTAATGTTTATTACATGTATCTGACAAAAGGAATGTATACAAAAGATATTATCACGCTGGTGCGTGAGAGAGGCGTTAAAGGAGAACTGTAGTGAGAGGTAGGGATGCTCGCTGGATTCTGCGGAATTCTAAATTCCGCGATTCCGGACGGAATTGGGCCAATTCCGCCGGTCGGAACAGAATTGCTATATATCAAAACGGAATTCAGCGGAATTTTTTTTATTTCTGCGGAATTTTACGGAATTCTAAATTATTTCCTCACCTATCTATTTTCCTCCCCTCCTCCCTCTCTCCCTATTCCCTCCTCCCTCCTCCTGGAGGGAAGAGGGTCTCATCTTCCAGGGAATTGTAGTATTTCAAAAGCCAGCTTACATACCGTGGCTGGGAATTGAACCCAGGCTGGGCTGATAATTGAACCCAGGTCTCAGTGTAACTGACTTAACCACTATACCACCACCAACACTACATGCTGAAGCCAGCCTAGCATGTACCATTATGATCAATCCAAGAGAAAAATTAGCTTGCTTAACAATTTGTAGCGTGTCAAAAGCCAACTCACATTGGCTGGGAATTGAACCCAGGCTGGGCTGGGAATTGAACCCAGGTCTCAGTGTGTGGTAGGTAACTGACTTAACCACTATACCACCAACACTACATGCTGAAGCCAGCCTAGCATGTACCATTATGATCAATCCAAGATAAAAATTAGCTTGCTTAAAGTGGTCTAACACCCAGCATTTCAACTTTGCTTTAAAAGATTGCTTACAGCTTATAAACTATTATGCCAGATTTTTTTTTAGCAGAAATTCACTGAATGGATTAAACATGACATTTTAGTGCTGCATTTAGCTAGAAATGCTCCTCGTGCTTGCTTGTTTAGTTACAAATGTATCTATCTACAATGTAACAAGCAAACACTGCTCTGAGAGAACAAAGAGGGCTTCCCCGGCAGGCTTTTCAAAGGTCTATTTGTATATCAAATAAAGATACATTTTGTAACTACAGATAAGAACGGATGTGGATTCCTAGTTAAATCCAACACTAAAATGTCATGTTTAACCCATTCAGTGAATTTCTGCTTTAAAAAAAATCTGGCATAATAGTTTGTAAGCTGTAAGCAATCTTTTAAAGCAAAGTTGTAATGCTGGGTGTTAAACCGCTTTAATGATTTGTAGCATGTCAAAAGCCAACTCACATTGGCTGGAAATTGAACCCAGGCTGGGCTGGGAATTAAACCCAGGTCTCAGTGTGTGGTAGGTAACTGACAACCACTATACCACCACCAACACATTGTGATATGCCCAAGAGCAAAATGAGCTCTCTCTCTCTCTAGGACTTGATGCCATTGAACTGAATTTTCAGCTTAAAACCATCAACGATTACCAGTAGAATTTCACCAGATTGAAAAAGCAATTCCGTTCTGACAAACGGAACGGAATGACCAATTTCCGCCTAAAAATTCCGGAGAATACATTTCTTCAGAAAAGCGGTGAGTGAGTGTGAGAGAGAGAAAGAGAGAGAGAGAGAGAGAGAGAGAGAGAGAGAGAGAGAGAGAGAGAGAGAGAGAGGGGGGGGGGGGAGAGAGAGAGAGAGAGAGAGAGAGAGAGAGAGAGAGAGAGAGAGAGAGAGAGAGAGAGAGAGAGAGAGAGAGAGAGAGGGCCATATGCAATTCACTTTTTTTACCTGAGTTTTCTCCTAAGTGATATTTTTAAATTTGTCAATAAAATGCTTGTTAAGCCACCAGTAAGCAAGAAAATACTCAAACTAATTTTGATAGGGCTTTTGCACTTACTTCTCAGCACTTTTTCAGTTGAAAAGTGCTGGAAAGTTATTCTAAATAGAAGATAAAAAAATTATCTCCTAGGAGTAAACGCAGGAGAAAAGTAGAATTGCATATGGGCGAGAGAGAGAGAGAGAGAGAGAGAGAGAGAGAGAGATTGGATTGATCATAATGCAATTTCCAATCGGAAATTGCATTTCCGTGGAATCGGAACGAGCATCAATATTTACTATATACAAGTCACTGAAATCAAAACATAGAGACAGTACAATATATATGTTACGTATGTAGAACAAGTATTTATCCACTTATGTGTTTTTTTTTCCTTGGGATAGTATGGCTGTCCCTGCTGCTTTAGGTGCTCTTTCAAAAAAACCAAAATGTTGGAGAACGAATTGCAATATAATGTAGGAGGTCCTTGTACAGTATTTAAAGTAAGGATCATACTTATGTTCAGAAGTACATTTACCCTTTAAAGTAATCAAAACTCTATGGGGACATTTGCCTTAACTCTATACTGTAAATCTGTAAGCAGACGTTATTTTGATACTACGACATCCAGGAAGATTAATCAACCCCGTTGGCAATAAGTGAAATTCTATTTGATGCAAGGAATAAGAAAAAAAAATTAAAAATCAATCCTCCTATTTAGTTTTCTTTATGGAAGGAATAATATATTTTGACTAAATGAAATGCTTAATGAAATTCTGGTTCTCGAGCACCTGCTTTCCTTCCCTCTGATTCTCCCGCCGCAACTTGCATTACGGATTCCGCAGAAGTCGCAGCGCTTAACACACTTTACTCCGATGCTGCAAGGAACATATGGCACTTTGCAACAAAAGATAATTAGATCCCCCCACCCCCATTTGTGTCTAATGCTCTATATTGTTAATGTACTCTAAATGCGCCTTAGAAACAATCTGAGAACACTGCGAGAAGCTTGCAGAGGAAAAAAGTGTGGATTAAAGGAATAGGGGAAATGACAATGATGTGATTATATGGAAATCATTCAGACAACGGGACTGGATTGTGTTGCCTGCCATACCGATGGATATGTAGGAGTACAGAGCTAGATTTTCCATCCAGTCAGATAGATCAAATCGATCAAAATCGGTCACAAATCGATCGATCGGCTGATTCTATAGAATCGATTTCTGAACGATCAAGTCTATCAAACCAATTGAGCGACGGCTGAAATCGACCAGTGTCTGGGCCCCTTAAGTTTTCACAGTGAGAGAGTTATTTTATCACTTCAGTCCTTAAGTTACCTCCTCTGTAGTTATTTTCACACACAGTTCATTAACAGCCTGTCTTTAACTTAGAATCCTGTAGTTATTTTAAGGATTGAAATGTTAACTTTTAGAGAATTCTGCTTAACTTAAAGACAGCAGAGTTAACTTTAGGTTTGTCTGAGGTAAAAGGTTTCCTGAATACTACATGCCTTATCACCATGGTGATAACTCTAGAAACAGTTCAAAAACGTTATTAAAGATAACAGGTAGGCTTAGTGAATTGAGGCCATTGTCATTTATAGCTTTGTGTGGAGAGAATTCACACAGGCCAATCTGACAAGACAAAGATAAAGCTCCCTGACTCATCATTGTTATGTTAAACTACTGCTGCTAGTCTAGTCTATTTTAGGGGACCTAGCAGGAAACCTCATAGGGAACAGTTCTCCAATCACAGCACAAAGCATTGTGATTGGGTGAATAGCGTGGGCGTAATTTGCATCTCTTTACCTGGCCCTTTTTGGGGGGGCAGGATGGGTTGCAGCATGAGAGGAGAGCATTGGCCACCTACATCGATGGGGAGGGGGGCCACTCCCCCCCTCACCTTGGGCTCTCCCCTCAGTGCTCCCCCTCCAGCATTAATAGGTGGCAGCAGAGGGCAGGAACACTGACATACCTACACCGCTGGAGTTCCTCTCTCTGAACGTCTGACACTACTTCCTGTTTATTTGGAAGTAGTGTGTGGCACTTAGAGATTGGACCTCTGCGGTGGAATACATGGAGGTATGTCAGTGTTCCTGCCCGCTGCTGCTGCCACCTATTAATGCTGGAGGGGGAGTGCTGAGGGGAGAGCCCGAGGAGAGGGGTGGGGGAGGAGTGGCCCCTTCCCCACCGATGTAGGTGGCAAATGCTCTCCCCCTTCATGCTGCGATCCCTCCTGCCCCCCAAAACGGCCCTTAGCGTAGTTTCCAAACTACGCTTACGAATTTATGCATAGCGGAGTACGCGAAATACGCAATTACGCGTAGTGTATGCGGATGCTTATGCCCGTATGCAGAAAATTTACGCATTAATTCCTTTATGGGCCCCGGGGGACTATCTAAATTTTCGCCGAGGGGCCCAGTGATTTATTGTTATGCCCCTGACTTGTACCCACTATTCTCCTTAGCACATGTAGCAATTTTGGTAGCAATAGCATGTATGGGGGCTTTGCTATTCACCGTCAAAGTCATCATGAAATTATGCGTAATTACAAATGCTTATACAAAAAGTCAATTGAATTAATTTGTAATTAAGTAATTGCGAAAATTTACGCAAAATTGCAGCGATTTTTACCGAAATTTTAACCGCGATTTTAATGAACGTGAATGGAAAAATTTTTAAGAAAGCGCTAATCAATCACAAAGCACTCAGAAAAGCCCTTATAGTGTGGATCCGTCCTTAGATTGCACCGCACTGGATGCACAGTGAACGTCATATACATTAAACACTGCAGTGTGATACCCCACTGTAAACGGGGCCTAAAGCTGGCCACTAATGGTCCAATTTTTTGCGAAAAATCGTTCGAGCGATCAGAAATGCTGATCGGATTGGTTGTAAATAATCTCCATTGGTGGACACAATCGATTATGAACGAGTGAAAAAAATGTCGCCCGAATGAATTTTCGGCGAACAAAAATTTGGATTTTCTTGGTGGTCATGATAGATAGGAAGCAATAATTGGTTAGTTGGTGGTGTAGTGAACGATTTTTCGTCCGATCAGAATTTCTGATCGCTCGAACGATTTTTCGCTACAAATTGGACCATTAGTGGCCAGCTTTAGACTTACGTACCACAGGTAAATATTTTGCCAATGAAAGATAAGATACTTAAAAGGACCAGTATCACGTAAAAAGTAGGCAGTTAAAATCTGACAGAACAGACAGGTTTTGGGCCAGTCCATCTCCTCATTGGGGATTCTCTGGTTTTCTTTGTTTTCAACAGCATTTCCTGAACAGCAGTTGCAAAGTCTAACTGACAAAATAGTGTGCAAGTGATCGGGGAGGCTGGCTGGTATCTTACTATTCTAGTAGTTAAAGGAGTTCTTTCACAAAAAAAGTAGGCAGTTAAAAAATGTGACAGATGACAGGTTTTGGGTCAGTCAATCTTTTTAAGGGGGATTCTCAGGGCTTTCTTTGTTTTCAACAGCATTTCCTGAACAACAGTTGCAAAATTTAACTGACATAATAGTGTGCAAGTGATTAGGGAGGCCGGCTGGTATCTTACTATTTTGGCAGTTAAACTGCTGTTCAGGAAATGCTGTTGAAAACAAAGAAAGCCCTGAGAATCCGCCTTAAAAAGATGGACTGGCCCAAAACCTGTCATCTGTCACAATTTTTAACTGCCTACTTTTTACGTGAAAGAACCCCTTTAAACTGCTGTTCAGGAAATGCTGTTGAAAACAAAACAAAAAACCTGAGAATCCCCCATGAGGAGATTGACTGGCCCAAAACCTGTCAGTTCTGTCGATTTTAACTGCCTAATTTTTTAGCTACAGTGGTCCTTTAAAAAGGTAAAAATGAGATCCTGTTAGCACTTGGAATATCTGATGTTCTTGCCAGTTGTTGGCACACTTCCAGCACTGTATGATTTCTGTGCAGTAGAATATCAGGCTTGAAATTAAAGGTCACCCAGCAAGGTATGATGAAAAATAGTAGTACTGAGCATTAGTTAGACAAGCCAGCATATTAAAGATGAAATGTCCTCCTAGCTCGTGCCATAAGAACAACATTAGGCTGCAGTATTTCATATTTTTGTGATATTCTAAATGGCTGGCGGAAAAAAAAAGGGATTGTTTTTTAGTATACCGAGTACGGTCACACATTTACTTTATTTATCAAGGATTACCTCTACATTAATTATTACAGAAAACTTGAAAAATAAACATTGCTCACCATCCTACGTGCCCCTAAACCCCAAATAAGGGAGATTGGGTTAGGCATTAATTGGCAGGCCCAGTCCTAGACTTTTTGCTGCCTGAGATGGCCCAGCACCCGACAATTAGCATCGCACGTTATAGCCGCTGTGCAACCAAAAGAAAACCCTCAGTATAAGTAGGTAGGTAACCAGGTATAGGTGCCCCCGGTTTAGGAAGCCAGGATACTGGTTCCTCCAGTATAGGTAGCCCATTATACACTCACCTAAAGGATTAAGGAACACCTGTTCAATTTCTCATTAATGCAGTTATCTAATCAACCAATCACATGGCCGTTGTTTCAATGCATTTAGGGGTGTGGTCCTGACAATCTCCTGAACTCCAAACTGAATGTCAGAAATGAAAAGAAATGGGATTTAAGCAATTTTGAGCATGGCAAAATTGGACAGTTGAAGACTGGAAAAATGTTGCCTGGTCTGATTAGTCTCAATAGAGTCAGAATTTGGCGTAAACAGAATGAGAACATGGATCCATCATGCCTTGTTACCACTGTGCATGCTGGTGGTGGTGTAATGGTGTGGGGGATGTTTTCTTGGCACACTTTAGGCCCCTTAGTGCCAATTGGGCATCGTTTAAATGCCACGGGCTATCTGAGTTATGTTTCTGACCATGTCCATGTCCATGTCTTCATAACCACCATGTACTCATCACAGCAAAAGAAAAAAACGACTGGGTCTCTACCTGGATAAATGCAGTTATAGCACTATTTTTTATTGCACCATAGTGATAAAATACCACAACATTTCGGCCGATGGGCCTTTATCAAGTGTTACAGCACAAAATCAATACTCACAAATTTATCACACACCATGGATAACAAAAAAACACGCCCAAAGAGGCGGGCACATACTTAGAGAACACTTGGCCAAAATTTTTTAAAGGGACAATACACTTCATGCAGCGAATGTTCATAAAAGTTCATAAAAAGCATTTTAAATTGAATTCATTGTTCAGTCCATTAGGTGCTAAAGTACTTAGCTTATTAATCCATCTATGTTCTCCTCTCAATAACGATATCTCTCCTTCCATTCCTTCTGTAACGACTTTTTGAAGAACGCACCAGCGTAGTTCTCCCACCATATGATTACAATCATAAAAATGTTACCCTATGGGAGAATCAAATTTCCTGTTAGGATCATCATGGTATTTTCTGTACAGCCGGATGTTACTCCGATGTTGTAACGATTGTGGAATTCTCTCCGTGATCAGCGCACAAGATGTGTGCTGACACTGCGGAAATCCTCCACAAGCATGTAATTTGAGGGAACCCAGCAAAAGGTGCAATGCACCTGTAGATGGAAATTCCTGTCGGCAGATGGAGCTGTGGAGTACAGAGGAACAGCTCCTCTGCTCTGCTACACATGCCAGATAGGAATTGCACGAAGGGAAGAAACGCAGGGCAAGATAGCCCTGAAAGAGAGAGCTCAAAGCGACAGAGGGTATGCGTGTTCACCAAACTAGTCGCCACCCTGCGACGATGAACACACAACCATGAAGACAAAGTGAGAAGGCAATCGCCAGAGATGGTGATTGCTAACAGCGACACAAGACCGAATAAGAACAGATGAGGAATGTATGTATGTCCACCAATCTAGCCGCCACCTGAGACGGCGGACACACAACAAAGGAAACCGAGTGAGAACGCAATCGCCTGTGAAGCGATTGCGAATGAGATTGAGCAAAGGGACAGATTGTATGTGTGGGCACCAAACTAGTCGCCAACCCGCGACGGTGCATACACAACAGCAGATATGAAGCAGGAACGCAATCGCGAGAGAGGCGATTGCCAGAGGTGACACAAGGCTACAGCAAGGCGGAGCACGAGAGTAGCAAAGGCACAGCAAATCATACAATGAGGAGATAAGAAAAATAAATGCTAGCTAAACGCGAACACCGCACTCATTCGCAACAGTGCACGCGTTTATGCACGGTCTCCGCGTGATAAGCACAACAGAGACAAGCACGCCTAACTAACCACCGACAGACATACATGAAACAGAGGACGCGAGCGCTTGCTTAACGATTACCTCACCGAGCCTCCAGCAAGCGTTCGTAGCAGACAAGACAGATACACGAAAACAGGAATAAGCGAGAGATAGGATCCACAGCACTAGCGCAAGAGGCTAGTGCGATCCAGGAAAACAGAACAGAAGGATCCAAAGCACTAGCGCAGGAGTCTAGTGTGATCCAGGCAAGACAGATCAGATGAGATAGCTGGTAGCAACCGCTGCTCCAGCTATACTCCAAGAACAAAGATCAGAACGACTTCCTGTCGACCACCGCTGGGAAAGGACAATCGCAACAGACAAACAAAACAGATATGCAATCCTAACTGCACTAGGGAATCTGCCTAGTGCAGTTCCAGGAATTACTCTAAACTAATATTCAAACAATGAGCAAGGCTGACACTCAGGAGTGTACACAGGACTAACCCTTATTACCAGCAAAGGGCTCTGGGAAACATTGCTCTTTATACTGCCAGTCATCAAAGGAGGCAGGTAGGGGATTTGCATAACGAGTGTATGCAAATTCCTCAGCAGCAGAACAGACCAGAAACTTGTAATGGAAAGACAGGTCTCTCTTGCAGAGACCTGCAGCCCACAGACTAGAGGAATGGTCAAACAGCTGTCTGCCAGTGCATCCAGCTGAGCGGATCATTACAGATGTTCATTGATTCTCACTCTCACCTCTCGGGAAATTTGGCCCACATAGCCCATCCCACAGGGGCATTTTAAAAAACAGATGACAGATGTAACACAAGAAGAATGACCGTTGATATTGATTTTATAACCTCTGGTGAGATGTCTAATGTCGTCGCCTTTTATGATGCTGGAGCAGTTTTGGCAACTTAAACAGGAAAAAGTACCCATCTTTTTTGGCAGAAAGGTCCTCTGCTGGGCAATGTGTTTTTTAATATCAGCTTTCACTAGTCTGTCTCGCAAACTTTTACCTTTACGATAAACAAAAGATGGGGGGGGGGGAGGAGAATACTTTAGACAACAGAGGGTCTGCTTCAATAAGTGACCAATTTTCCAAAATCGTTTTTTTTTCACCAAATTGGCATGATTATTATATGTAGAAATGAATTGTATTTTCCTAAAATCTTGTACTCTAGTTCCCTTCATCCTGAGATCTTTCCTATCCAATTGTGCAACCAATTGTGCCGTATCTTCAACTTCTGGAAAGTACCATGATGATCCTAACAGGAAATTTGATTCTCCCATAGGGAAACATTTTTATGATTGTAATCATATGGTGGGAGAACTACGCTGGTGCGTTCTTGAAAAAGCCGTTACTGCAGAAGGAATTGATGGAGAGATTTCGTTATTGAGACGAGAACATAGATGGATTAATAAGCTAAGTACTTTAGCACCTAATGGACTGAACGATGCATTCAATTTAAAAGGCTTTTTATGAACATTCGCTGCATGAAGTGTACTGCCCCTTTAAAAAAAATGTGGCCAAGTGTTCTTTAAATATGTGCCCGCCCCTTTCGGCATGTTTTTTTATCCATGGTGTGTGATTTATTTGTGAGTATTGATTTTGTGCTGTAACACTTGATAAAGGCCCATCGGCCGAAACGTTATATTGTTTTATCACTATGGTGCAATAAAAAATAGTGCTATAACTGCATTTATCTAGGTAGAGACCCAGTCATTTTTTTCTTTTGCTGTTGTGGATCATTGCACCCTGAAGGATCCGGGTGTGGCCTGGTTGACTCCTTGGCTTAATTGGATTTACTAATACAGTCAAGCTCCAGGGACTGCTTTTCTTCTTCTTCACCATGTACCCATCCTCTGATGGCTTCTTCCAGCAGGATAATGCACCATGTCACAAAGCTCGAATCATTTCTAATTGGTTTCTTGAACATGACAATGAATTCACTGTGCTAAAATGGCCCCCACAGTCACCAGATCTCAACCCAATACAGCATCTTTGTGATGTGATGGAACGGGAGCTTCGTGCCCTAGATGTGCATCCCACATATCTCCATCAACTGCAAGATGCTATCCTATCAATATGGGCCAAAATTTCGAAAGAATGCTTTCAGCACCTTGTTGAATCAATGCCACGTAGAATTAAGGCAGCTGTAAAGGTGAAAGGGGGTCAACACCATATTAGTATGGTGTTCCTAATAATCCTTTAGGTGAATGTAGGTGCCCTCAGTATAGGTTAGCCCAGTATAGGTGTTCCCAGGATAGGTAGCCAGGTATAGTTTCCCCAATATAGGTAATCAGGTGTAGTTGCCCCTAGTAGTGGTTAGCCAGGTAGGTTCCCCCAGTATAGGTAGCCAGTCTGCCCCCCTCTTCCTTTCCCCTCCCCCCGGCTGCCGCTTGATTACCTTCTCGAGTTGGTGGCATCCTCCTTCACTAGAATCAGAATCTCTGGTCCCACTCGCTAGACCTCAGGTCAGTAATGACTCAGCTGCATCCAGTGAAGAGACAGAGCGGTTCCCCTGGTAACGGCACATATACTGGAAGTCATTCCACATGTATGCTGCTGAAATGCCACAGAGGTACACAAAATTATATACATGTATTAAGTGTATCTACAGTATATGGGCAGATCATACTGAGCAATAAACAACTTTTCACAGGAGTGAATGGTGGGTTCAGGCTAGTAAACGTTAGGTTGGCGTTTATCTTGCATGTGATCTGATGCATCCGTCTTATATTCTTTCAAGTCTCTTGAAGTGCATTTATTCAGAATGACATCAAATATCTCCAGGTGCCGGCAGAGCCAAGCCTCGGGCAAATCTCTCATTTGTGCTCCTAGCTGATTTCTCAGAGGATTTAAAACAAGTGACTGGTGAAATGTCAGCAGAAGACAATATATTCCGGACGATAAATGCTCGGGGCGTTAAAGCTGTAGATGCAGATTCGTCCCTCTCCTGCGCTGACCCAAACAGATACTGTTCATTTATCACATCAGAACACGCCAGGCCCTCAGAGTAGGCCTATTTTAGTTCCAACGGCTCTATATTTGCCAAGCTAAAAATTAACCATCTAACACACACACACAGTCTGCACAGGTATGGACTAGGTCAATGACATGCAAATAACTTCGAGTTGATGCAGGATTATGCAAATTTATACAACTTGAATATGAAGCATTTAAATTTTACCTCAGCAGGATTTGATTGGTTCTTGTTCAAGCTGCATAAATGTGCATAATGCTGCATGCTACTACTAATAATGCTTCATTCTACAGGTGAAACTTGAAAATGTTTAACCTTCTGCCGCCCGTGTCACGCCAGCAGGCGTGGCCGCGGCGGCGGCCCCAGGACCGCCTAACGCCAATTGGCGTAAAGTCCTGGGGCTCTGTTTTGCATGAGATCGCGCGCATGGTGCGCGCGCATCTCATGCTCGGAGGGCGGAGCTCCGCCCCGCCTTCAGTCTCCGAGCGGCTATTGCCGGTCGGGAGACTGTTAGATGGCGATTACGCCGTCTATTTACTAGGTGCAGCGCTGCGATGAGCAGCAGCGCTGCACTGGGGACAGCCGTGTGACACGGCTGTCCCCATTGGGGACAAGAGAGCGATCGGCTCTCATAGGCAGAAGCCTATGACAGCCGATCGCCATAATTGGCTGGCTGTGGGGAGGGAGGGAATAAACTTAAAGAAACAGGGGTTTTTAACAAAAAAAACCAAAACAATAATATTTATTTTAAAAAAAATAAACATGGGGGGAGCGATCAGACCCCACCAACAGAGAGCTCTGTTAGTGGGGAGAAAAGGGGGGGGGATCACTTGTGTGCTGAGTTGTGCGGCCCTGCAGCTTGGCCTTAAAGCTGCAGTGGCCAATTTAGCTAAAAATTGCCTGGTCACTAGGGGGGTTTAGCCCTGCAGTCCTCAAGTGGTTAATATCATGTAAAAGTTCATTTCAGTAATTAAACTTAAAAAAGGTGAAGCTAATACAGTGGGCTGCGAAAGTTTGGGCAACGTTAATCTTAATGATTTTCCTGTATAAATCGTTGGTTGTTACGATAAAAAATGTCAGTTAAATATATCATATAGGAGAGACACACAGTGATATTTGAGAAGTGAAATGAAGTTTATTGGATTTACAGATAGTGCGCAATAATTATGTAAACACAATTAGGCAGATGCATACATTTGGGCACCACAAAAAAGAAATGAAATAAATATTTAGTAGATCCTCCTTTTGCAGAAATCACAGCCTCTAAACGCTTCCTGTAGGTTCCAATGAGAGTCTAGATTCTGGTTGAAGGTATTTTCGACCATTCCTCTTTACAAAACATCTCTAGTTCATTCAGGTTTGATGGCTTCCGAGCATGGACAGCTCTTTTTAAGACACCACAGATTTTCAATTATATTCAGGTCTGGGGACTGAGATGGCCATTTCAGAATGTTGTACTTGTTCCGCTGCATGAATGCCTTAGTGGATTTTGAGCAGCGTTTAAGGTCGTTGTCTTGTTGAAAGATCCAGCCCTGGAGCAGCTTCAATTTTGTCACTGATTCCTGGACATTGGTCTTCAGAATCTGCTGATACTGAGTGGAATCCATGCATCCCTCAACCTTGACAAGATTCCCAGTCCCTGCACAGGCCACACAGCCCCACAGCATGATGGAATCACCACCATATTTTACTGTAGGTAGCAGGTGTTTTTCTTGGAATGCTGTGTTTTTTTCCTCCATGCATAACGCCTCTTGTTATGCCCAAATAACTCAATTTTAGTTTCATCAATCCACAGCACCACATTCCAAAATGAAGCTGGACTGTCCAAATCATATGTGCTTTAGCATACCTCATGCGGCTCTGTTTGTGCTGTGGGCAGAGAAAAGGCTTCCTCTGCATCACTCTCGCATACAGCATCTGGTGTAAAGTGCTCCGAATGGTTGAACGATGCACAGTGACTCCATCTGCAGCAAAATGATGTTGTAGGTCTTTGGTGCTGGTCTGTAGGTTGACTGACTGTTATCATGCGTCGCTTCTGTTTATCCTTGGTCTGCCACTTCGAGCCTTAACTTGAACTGAGCCTGTGGTCTTCCAATTCCTCAATATGTTACTAGCTGTGGAAACAGACAGCTGAAACAGTTTTCTCTATCCTTCCCCTAAACCATGATGGTGAACAATCTTTGTCTTCAGGTCATTTGAGAGTTGTTTTGAGACCCCCATATTGCTACTCTTCAGATAAAATTAAAAAAGGAGGGAAGCTTACTATTGACCCCCTTAAATACGCTTTCTCATAATTTGATTCACCTGTGTATGTAGGTCAGGGGTTACTGAGCTTACCAAGCAAATTTGAGTTCCAATAATTAGTTCTAAAGGTTTTGGAATCAATAAAATGACATTTATGCACCTGTCTATTTTTATTTAAACAATTATTGCACACTTTCTGTAAATCCAATAAACTTCATTTTACTTCTCAAATATCATTGTGTGGGTCTCCTATCTATATATATAATAGACTAAGTGCCTCAACCTTCAAACAAGAAGAAGAAGTACTTTGCATGAGAAAATGTATGCGTGCTCAAACACCAAGTTTAAGGCCTCTTTTCCACGGACTGTTGAGCTGTGTGCTCAGCAAGCAGTTATCAGTCAGCAGTGAGCAGACACCAGGCAGCAACAAGCAGTTACCAGGCAGCAGCAAGCAGTTACCAGGCAGCAGTGAGCAGATACCAGGCAGCAACAAGCAGTTACCAGGCAGCAGCAAGCAGTTACCAGGCAGCAGCAAGCAGTTACCAGGCAGCAGCAAGCAGTTACCAGGCAGCAGCAAGCAGTTACCAGGCAGCAGCAAGCAGTTACCAGGCAGCAGCAAGCAGTTACCAGGCAGCAGCAAGCAGTTACCAGGCAGCAGCAAGCAGTTACCAGGCAGCAGCAAGCAGTTACCAGGCAGCAGCAAGCAGTTACCAGGCAGCAGCCAGCAGTTACCAGGCAGCAGTGAGCAGTTACCAGGCAGCAGCAAGCAGTTACCAGGCAGCAGTGAGCAGATACCAGGCAGCAACAAGCAGTTACCAGGCATCAGTGAGCAGATACCAGGCAGCAGCAAGCAGTTACCAGGCAGCAGCAAGCAGTTACCAGGCAGCAGCAAGCAGTTACCAGGCAGCAGCAAGCAGTTACCAGGCAGCAGCAAGCAGTTACCAGGCAGCAGCAAGCAGTTACCAGGCAGCAGCAAGCAGTTACCAGGCAGCAGCAAGCAGTTACCAGGCAGCAGCAAGCAGTTACCAGGCAGCAGCGAGCAGTTACCAGGCAGCAGTGAGCAGTTGTGAGAGTTTGAGAGCCATTTCACTGCCTATTCACAGTCCATGGAAAAGAGGCCTTACCCTAGCAAGTCTGACATTGCAAATCTGGCCTAATTGGCTATTCATGAGGCAATGCTCATGCAAATGCATGCACAAACCAATGCCACAAAGCAGTCACCCTGCTACATTAGCACTATCCGGCTTAGTGCACACCAGAGCGGTTCGGCAGCGTTTTGCGATCCACTTGCGGCTGCGGATACGCTTGGGTAATGTATTTCAATGGGCTGGTGCACACCAGAGCGGGAGGCGTTTTGCTGAAACGCATACTCCCGAGGTGAGGCATTTTTTGGATTGCGGAGGCGTTTCTGCCTCCAATGTAAAGTATAGGAAAAACGCAAACCGCTCTGAAAAACGGCAGTTCAGAGCGGTTTTGCAGGCGTTTTTGTTACAGAAGCTGTTCAGTAACAGCTTTACTATAACAATATATGAAATCTACTACACCAAAAACGCTTTACAAAACCGCAAAATGCTAGGTGAAATGCTACAGAAAAATAAGAAAAAGCGTTTCAAAATCTACTAGCATTTTGCGGATCTGCTAGCAGTTTTTGGTGTGCTCCAGGCCTCCAGGAGCGCCACGGGGAGGATTCCCAATGCCCCCTTTTTATACAACTGGGGGGGACCGCAGGGTCCCAGGCTCTCTCACTGCCTGGAAACCACAGCAGCACCCCGGAGGGGGAGGTTGGGTGGCGTGGACGACCCCCCCCCCCAAGTGTGGCCAGCGCCGGGGAGAGCCGTCTGCACCCACCTCTCAATATTAAAAACAGGCACTTACCTTAACGTCCATTGCGTTCTGCTACATGCGCATTAATTTGGGGGCACCACATGAGAAAGGAGAGAAGCATGGGTCACCCTGAGCTTTAGAGCTCAGGGCTGGCTCACATACAGCACTCCAGAGGGGGGGGGGGGGGAGGACAGGCGCACTCACTCCAGGGTTCACACCACCGGAGCAAGCCATCCACCACCTGCCTCCAAAGGATACAAACTGCACAAAATGCTTTCCATGAGAAAATTAATGCGCATGTAGCAGAACCCAATGGACGTTAAGGTAAGTGGCTGTTTTTAATATTAGGAGGTGGGTGCGGACGGCTCTCCCCAGCGCTGGCCACGCTTGTGGGGGGGGGGGGGGCGGCTGCGCCACCCAGCCTCCCACTCCGGGGTGCCGCTGTGGTTCCCAGGCAGCGAGAGAGCACTTTGCAGTATTGGTTTTTTGACCCTGCATAGTTTGGCATGCGAAAGCAAATGCATATTTGCATGAGCATTGCCTCATGAATAGCCAATTAGGCCGGATTTGCAATCCCAGACTTGCTAGGGTTAAACTTGGTTTTTGAGCACGCATACATTTTCTCATGGAAAGCCTACTTCTTCTTGCTTCAAGGTTGAGGCACGTACTCTATAAGATAGATAGATGTGGCGTATGCTACGACGCGGGTTGGCTAGTATGATATATTTAACTGACATTTTTTTTATCATAACAACCAACAATTTATGCAGGAAAATCATGGCGATTAACAAGGTTGCCCAAACTTTCACATCCTACTGTATATGAAATAGACTCATTACATGCAGAGTTAGATATTTCAAGCCTTTATTTGTTATAATTTTGAGGATTATGGCTTACAGCTTATGACCGAGAACCCCAAAATCAAAATCTCAGACCATTAGAATATGTATTGTGAAAATGTTCAATATTCTAGGCTCAAAGTGTCCCAGACTCTAATCGGTCAATTCAGCCAAAACACCCGTAAAGTGTTCTTATTTCATATAATAGTTTTGCCTTTTAACCAATTTCGGACCAACGCAGTACAAATCTACGTTGGGCGGGTGGCGCTGCGGTTCTGACCGGTTGTAAGCTCTACGTCCCATTCACCGCGCGTCCCTGCCCGTTCCCGCCGCTCTTTACCTGCCACAGTGTGCTGCCCTGCCGCCTCTATGATGGCAGAGCACTGTGAGCCGGTCAGCAGGAGCTGTTTTTTATTTGCTCCTGGCCCTGTCATTGCTATAAGCCAATCCCATTGGCTTACATTGAGTGACAGGGTCAGGAGCCAATGAAAGCGGCTCCTGACCGGTGCACATCGCTCTGCTGTCATAGAGATGGCAGAGAGAGAGCAGCCTGCGGCGGGGACAGAGCGGTGTGACCGGCGGGAGAGGTGGATTTTTGCGGCGATTCATCGGTATGCGACGTTTTAGTGTATCAGCAACCTCTGGTCCTTAAGGGAGCAGAGGCTACTGGTACCGAAGTGGTTAAAGTAAACCAGAGATTAGAAAATACAAAGAATCAATAACTACTCCTGGCTGCCTTCCCGTGGTCTTCCGTTCAGCCACTAACAGCCCCAGTAATTGCTTCAGTCGTGTCAGTCTGGGTGTTTTGCATGCACATGTGCAGAAGACCCAGACTGGACCTGACTGGGCCAGTTACCGGGGCTGATTGCTGCTGAACGGCAGACCGTGGGATGACAGCAAGGGACTCACACAGGTTTATGGGGCTAGAGGAAGCCCCAGGTAAGTATCCATTCTTTGTATTGTCTGATCTCTGGTACACTTTAAGTTCAATTACTGAAATAAATGGACTTTTGCACGATATATGTTTGCGAGTTTCACCTGTATATTACTATATTTTACAGAAGTGAATATAGCACAAAAGCGACAGAGAAATACCCAGAGTGGTCATCACGACTAACACTTCAAACCCACAGAAGCCTTTCATGTACATTAAATGTAGAGATGGCCCTTGATGAAGAATTCACATGTTGAGATCACATATGGTTGTTCAGTTATGGTTCCTGATAACATGCAACTATGTTAAAATCTTTAATTAGTTTTAGCAGATAAAAGATTCTGGGCTCGATTCAGTAAACGGTGCTAACCCAGTTAGCACGCCTAAAGGCTTTGGGCGTGCAAACTAGGGTGCTAAGTAGTTAGCACATACAAACTACTTAGCACCATATCCGTATGTGAACCATTCACCTAGCGCATTGACACTTTAGAACTGGACATTGCTTTGCATACCTTGCCTTTGCCTCTGCTTTTGCCACAGACTGCATATGGAAAAATTGGCTACCAACTGTAAGGACCTTGTGAGATGGGATATCCCCTTTGCAGATTTAAGATAGTACATCATTAGTGGGATCATTGCAGGTCTGTCAAATAGTGCACTTAGGTTCAGGCAATGAGATTTACCTGAAGTGGTTCTTCTTAATTGCTGGGGGTGTTATGTACGGGTGGTGACGTGAATCAGTGACTGGGATTTTATGGGGACAGCATTTTTGGGACGGGCACAGTACTGTTAAGTGGATATAAATTGTTCAATAAATTCTTTTGTATTTTTGCTAAAAAACGGGTTTGAGCACAAATTTTTTATATGTTCCAGGTGTGCTAAGCACATAATTGTACGTGATTTTTTCTTATAATTATTGGGAGTGCTAAGCACTCAACATTAACCCATTTTTGAAGGAACAGTGCCGGTCCCTTTATGATGCTTTAGGGGAGAGTGGGGGGGGAGAAGGGAAGCCTGCCCGTGTATATGAGGATAGAGTGTGAGTGTCCATACCTACTATAATATGGCTTATTGTCCTGTGATTGAGCTGGAGGAAATGTCAGATATGGAGCCCCCCACAAGGCTGGAGGTGAACCATAGTAAAAAAAGATCTTAATAAAAGATTTGGAGAATATCAAAGAATAGCAGTAAAATTCATTCGGAGAAAATGGAATATAATTTATATGGATAAATATTATATTGCAGCAGAAATAATTCCTAGGGGTATACGTGAGAGGGTAATGCCTGCATCGCATCTACTGACAGAGAGATTTGTACCGGATTGGCAAACAGAATGCATAGAACACGGGATTAAAGTAATGAAAATTATGGTTAGAGAGGAAAAAATACAAATTCTAGATCTAGAGAAATCTATGAATGAATATCTGGATCAATTAAACAAATACAAGGATAACCCTAAATTTGAAGAATACAATTTAAGAACTAAAAAGATCTTAGAAAAAGAACAAATGCAGGTAAAAAAGACAAAAGCAGAAAAAATGGTTCGTGACCAAAAAGATTGGAAGTCAGGTAATATCTTTAATTTAAGAAAGTTCCAAGGAAGTGATGACCCCAAAAAAGGTAAGTATAAGAGGAAGTTTAGGAAACAGAAAAAGGTGAGATGGGGTGAGACCACATATAACTCCTCTGAAGGAATGAGTGACAGTGATGCCTCCACAGAAAGTGGTAACACAGGTAGTGGGGGGTCACAGAAAGAATCACGAGAAAAACCCATAGCAAATGAGGATGAGGAGGAGGATTTTTTAGCAGAACAGTTGGAATTGGAACTAGAAGAAGGAATGAGAACCAGATCAGGCATAGTACTGCGAGATGCAATCAGTTAGAGTCTTATAATGTTATTAACCTGACCGACCATGTACTAGATGAAAATCATTATCATGTATTGAGTATGGGTCTGACTTTCTGTCCCACCGCATTGGGCGACGAATTCGAAGTATATAAAGATATAAGTCTGTTTTTAAGACGAGTATTGTTAAGAAAGATGCATATAGAAAAAGTAAAAGAAAATGGTTCGAGCTCGGACGCCCTGATGCGAGGGGAGGAAGGTCATGACCAGGAATTAATGGATATTGACGATTGGGATATAGATGAACTGTTAAATTTGAATGAAGAAGTTCAGGAATTGACAGAAATACCTAATAAGAAGATGTACACAGAATTAAGAAATAAATCAGAATATATGCCAGCATTGACAACTAATCGCTCAACAGCGGTATTTATGGAATTAGTCAAACAAGATTTGAAGACGATAGATTGGAAGTCTTGGGGAGAAGGTAATCTCACCAGAGGTCAGAGAGTCGCCTTAGAAGAAATACGAGAATGGCATGATGTTGTCATCAAAAGGAGTGATAAGGGGGGCAATGTGGTGTTGCTCCCCTTGATCAAATATGATGCAGAAGTACAACGATTGCTAAACAATCAAGAAAATTACCGTAAAATTAGAGGGGATCCTCCAATCTGGTGAAATTAATTAACAATAAGATCAGCTGGGGATATATAGAAAATGTAATTCTGGAAAGAGAATACAAGTTTATGGAGGTAAAAACATACAATATACCAGTAATATATATCCTCCCAAAGACACATAAGAGCATGAGTGACCCCCCGGGTAGACCCATAATAGCAGCAAATGGAGGTCCCCTAGAAAGAATAGCAAAATACGTAGATAAAAAATTACAGCCCATTATGATGTGACTACCATCCTTTGTCAGGGATTCAATGCAGGTATTAGAGAAAATAGAAAAGGTAACTTTGCCGGATGAATGTTTTTTGGTATCATTAGATGTGGAGTCGCTCTTCACCTCAATTCCTAATGAAGTAGGATTGGAGGCGCTTGCCTTCTACTTGGAAAGATATTATGGTACACATGAGGAGATGCACAATGAATTTGTATGGGATCTTATGAAACTGATATTGGAAAATAATTATTTTCAATATGAGGGAAGATTCTTTCAACAGATAAGGGGCGTGGCCATGGGGGCGGCGTGCTCCCCGGCCTACGCATGCCTGCACTTAGGAAGATGGGAGATGGAGGAGGTGTATGGCATGCGTGGGTTCGGTGAGCATGTCGCCCTCTGGCTGCGCTTTATTGATGATATTGTAATGATCTGGAGGGGGGATGAAGACTCTCTAAAAAAGTTTGTGGAACAATTAAACATCAATAATAGGAATATTTACCTGACTTATGCATATGACAGACAAAAAATTACTTTTTTAGACCTTTCGTTGAGACGAGAGGGGAACAAATTGGTTTCTGGGGCATATAGGAAAGAAACAGCAGGAAACACGCTGCTACATGCCAGGAGCTTTCACCCCCATACCCAAATTAAATCGGTTCCCACTGGAGAATTTTTGCGTATTAGGCGGAATTGCGCCGATCTAGATGAATATAAAAAAGAGGGGAAAGCCCTGCAAAAACGTTTAAAGGAACGTGGTTACCCTAATAGAATGCTGAGGAAAGCATATGTGCGGGCCTTAAAAACAGAAAGAGAACAATTACTTCGGAAAAAAGATAAAGAAAATTGTGACAAAAGTGATGTCACACGAATAATAACACGTTATGGAAGCCACTGGCAGCAGCTGCGTGAAATATTAGATAAAAATTGGGGAGTACTGTTATTAGATAATGATATAGCAAAAATAGTGGGGAGAGCCCCACAAATGACTGCTAGAAGATGCAGAAATCTTGGTGACATGTTAACAAGAAGTGAAATAGCGACTCCACGTCTGAGTAATTTAAAGGGAATGCACAGATGCTCAGGATGCAAGGTTTGTAGATTTGTCCAGCAGGGCAATATCTTTACTAATAGTGATGGAACAAAAGAGTTTAAAATAAACAGTTTCATTAATTGCATGACTACAAGAGTCATATATCAAATCATGTGTCCATGCAATAAAATATATATAGGCAAAACGAAGAGAGAAGTGGGCTCCAGAATAAGGGAGCATGTAAAAAATATAGAGAAAAGGGAACAGTCCAGCCCTCTGGCGGTACATTTTGCAGAATGCCACCAGGGAAACCCCGAAGGACTGAAGTACAAGGGGATTTATAGATTACAAATTAGTGGGAGACGAGGTGATTTTGACAAAATTTTATATCAGAAGGAATGCATGTGGATTTATAAATGTGGTAGTTTAGCACCCCATGGCTTGAATTCGGACTTGAATCTAAAAGTATTCCTTTGAATGTAGCCCACGGTCTCTCTGAAAAATAAACAACAATAAACAAATAAAAAATGATGGAGGTATAATATGTTAGGTTGTAGTTAGGGGCTCGGCTTTCCCTTATTCTCCCCCTCACTCCCCCTTTCCCCTTATATGCTATTTAAAAATAGAAATGCAAATACCATAGTGACATCAGGGCTTTAGTGGGAGGCAATATGGCAGGGAAAGAATTAATTCCAAAATCCTGCAATGCACCAACTATAAAAGCCCACAAGATGGCAGCACTAGGGACTTGTGATTTTGATAAAGGCTGGAACGCAGCCGAAACGCGTAAATCCTTATTGGTAGCGCTGGGCCACCTTCTTAGGAGGAAGAGAAGGAGTGACGTCAGTGGAAGACTGTGGGCAAGCCTTAGCGTGGGCCGCGGTGTGGGATTGAGCGGCACCAGGAGGAGAGAGGCTCAGCGTGTCCCTCTCTGGCAACGCAACTCCTCGGCAGCGCAACTTAATGGCAGCAACCACATCCCCTGTCACAGGGAGACGTCCCTGACGGGGAAAGGAGAAAGACGCCCTCCACATTCAATAGCTCCCCCGCAACAGGAGCGGGGTAGAGCATTTAAGCGGTGACCAGCCCTCCAAGCCTGGACTCTGTACTGCACGGCCACTACTAGCACCCAGGAGGGTGCTGGGTAAGCACCCATTTATATCTGTATGTGAACCATTCACCTAGCGCATTGACACTTTAGAACTGGACATTGCTTTGCATACCTTGCCTTTGCCTCTGCTTTTGCCACAGACTGCATATGGAAAAATTGGCTACCAACTGTAAGGACCTTGTGAGATGGGATATCCCCTTTGCAGATTTAAGATAGTACATCATTAGTGGGATCATTGCAGGTCTGTCAAATAGTGCACTTAGGTTCAGGCAATGAGATTTACCTGAAGTGGTTCTTCTTAATTGCTGGGGGTGTTATGTACGGGTGGTGACGTGAATCAGTGACTGGGATTTTATGGGGACAGCATTTTTGGGACGGGCACAGTACTGTTAAGTGGATATAAATTGTTCAATAAATTCTTTTGTATTTTTGCTAAAAAACGGGTTTGAGCACAAATTTTTTATACTTAGCACCATAGTTAGGACATGCAAACTACTACTGAGCACCGTGCTAACTAGGGTGCTAAGCTCCATGGTTAGATACCCCTGGTCTTGCTAATTATGATCTTGTAAAAGATAGAATATTTGGAAATTTAAATTCAATCTGTGCTCTATATATTATGTGATGATCATTATATTATTGTTAACAATACCTCTCATCTTCCACAGTTATAATTGATGCTGAAGCTACTGTTGGAAAATTTAGGAGGTGCACTGCTACACTGCATATTCTGTCATATGTTCCATTTCTTTGAATAAACACTGATTTTTTTTTTAAACTAGGGTGCTAAGTAGTTTATATGTGCTAACTATGGTGCTAAGTAGTTTACATGTGCTAACTGCTGTGCTAAGTAGTTTGCATGTGCTAACTACGATGCTAAGTAGTTTGCATGTGCTAACTACAGTGCTAAGTAGTTTACATGTGCTAACTACGGTGCTAAGTAGTTTACATGTGCTAACTATGGTGCTAAGCAGTTTGCATGTGCTAACTACTTAGCACGTGCAAAGCATGTTAGCACATGCAAAGTGGCTTTTCACTGGCGTGCTAACACTTATCACCCTTTTCTGAATCAAGCCCACTGTGTTTTAATGTTAGACAGCTGAGAGGCCAACAGTCTAAAGTAATTGTGATGGAGCTGATACAAACTCTATAGGGGCCTGAAAGTTTTTTTAATGGATATTTAACCAGTTCTGCCTAACTGGACAGATATATCCATCCAGCAGGAGCCGCTTGGACTGATATATCAATCCAGCAATGTTGCAGCGGTTGCGTGCTTGTTCCCGGTGGATGTACGCTCCATCCCGATGGCTATTACAGGGGAATCAATTGCGGAAGGTGAATGAGTGTTTCTTCCGAGTTATCCGATCCCCTGTGAATGAATCAACATGCCTCAAATCATCTCCTGGTAACTTCCAGGAGAGTGTACAGCGTCATCTGCCGGCCAAAAATGGAATATTACATAAAAAAAATAAAAACATTAAATGTTTATTAAAACCATATTAACCCCCCCCCCCCCCCAGTAGCTACCAAACAAACACATGGGGGGGGAAATGACTGTTAAAAAAAAAGACAAATAGTTACCTTGGGGACTGAACTTTAATATGCATATTGTGATGGTATATAGCTTATTTTTGCCGTTATGGGCTTGTAATTAGTAATAGATGCAAAACTGAAAAAAATGCACCTTTATTTCCAAATAAAATATTGGCACCATACATTGTAATAGGGATATATTTTAAAGGTGGCAATAACAGGGACAAATGGGCAAATAAAATGTATGGGTTCAGGGCCAGATTAGTACTTTTCACCACCCAAGGCCCGCTGTCACTGACCACCCCAACAACATCCTCACCAACTACCCCCTCAGCGCTGCATAGACAGGAATATGTACTCTCCTGTGCTATACGTTGTCCATCCGCACCCCTCCATAGCAACAGAAGGCATCCCTTGCCTGAAGGCTAGTGATCCCTCTGTACAGCAGCAGTCTTGGAATTCTCCCTTGAGAGATTGTGTCAAAATCCCAGACGGGAGATAATTATTGCATGTTATGGGAAACCTCAGGACTATCCAGAGGCGTCCCACTAAGAGATTATCTATATACAAATAATATCTAAGGCATCTACAGTATATATAAATTTATTTTTGAGAGCAAAAACCAAAGGGATACGGTTTAAGCTACCCTTTGGTTTTTGCTCTCTTTCTAATAAATGTATGTTTGTCCACTGCAGCCTTGCTTAAATGTCCATACCCACTATGCAATTTTTCCATGACAGGCAATTATGAGTGACAAGCAATCGTTTCTGCGATCACGCAATGTTGGTACAGATGTGCAATTACGCGAGCGACGATTGGAGATGTGCAATGATAACGTCCGTCACAGCAGATCGGATCTTTAAAGCGGAATATAACCCAGCATTTCAATTTTGCTCTAAAACAATATTTACAGCATATTAAATGCAACCAGCATTTTTTTTTTGTAATAGACCAGCATTGGAAGGGTTACACACACAGCTTGAAAGTTCAGTGTAGTGAAATGTGGACGCATCCGAAGTTGTAGATAATGTTATCTTGTGTTTACTTAAATGTATAAAGTGAGGAAGGTGACACATTCTCTGACTGTGGAGAAGCAGCTCGACACAGACAGAGTCAAAGCATGTCTGCCTTCAATACATAATGAATAAAACCAATTATTAATAAAATGCAAAGTCAGCTCACAAAGCAAAAAACTGTACTTTTGGGAACCTATAATTTCGAAATGAATAATAATAATTATGCACAAATGCAAATATGATAACCGTATGGCATATAAAAAGTAGGAAAACATGTTTTTATTGAATATTATGTCAGGGTTTTAAACCGCTTTAAGATCCTTGGCGACTCCACTCAGAGTACCGTAAATCGCTTGACTTCCCATTCACGCCCGTCGTGTGCCATCACGTTTACCAACTTGAAGGTAGGTGGATCAGGTAATGCTCGCTGTCAAGGGACATCACTTGGATCCATCTTCTTGGGTTGTCAGGTGAGTATTCAGCTTAATGTGTACCTGAGACAAAACTCCCACAAGGATTTATACTTACCTGGGGCTTCTTCCAGCCCCTTGTAGTCCATTAGCTCCCCTGTAGTCCTCCCAACTCCCTCAGTGTTGCCGTTGTCAAGCCAGTAAATTCATCAATTCGACTCGAGTCACAGGTCACTGCTCATTCACGTTCTCGGCTGTGTGCACCATCTGACCATGCTCCTATTGCAGGGAGCATACTGTGCATGTGCATTGCACTTACGCAAAACACTGCCGGTTATGGGATCATAATGGGAGTGTAAGTAGCTGGAACTGCACATGTGCCATGCCCCGAAACCCAGCTAGATTGTGGACTATACCATGGCAGAATGGAGGGGACCACAATGGACTACGGAGGAAGGGGGGGGGGGGGGGTGGAAGCAGCCCCAGGTAAGAATATAGTAAATATTTGTGGTAGTTTTGTTTCAGTCAGCTAGATTTACTTTAAAAGGGGGAAGAGTGAGTGAGTGAGTGAGTGAGTGAGTGAGCGAGCGAGCGAGCGAGCGAGCGAGCGAGCGAATTTGGGTGTAGGTTGCAACACAGGCAGGGTAAAAAATTGAAATCAGAGCTTTCTTCTTCCTTCATATATTTCATGTCAGCTCCAGCAGCCAGGCAACTGCAAGACCTCTGACCTGGTGTAAACACGCAGTGCCCTTTGCATTTCCCCGCCTTAGTCCTTGGCCTTGGGGGCCTGCCCAAAAATCCGGCCCTGTATCGGTTTTATGCACAGTAAAATAATTTTAAGCCTATAGAGGCCACAAACTTAGAAATAATGACTTTTTTCTCATATTATTTCAATTAAAATGCATTTAGAATAAAATAATTCTTAGAAAAATGTACCACCCAAAGAAAATCTAATTGGTGAAAAAAACAAGATGTAGATAATTTAGGTGCGATAAAGTAGTAATAAAATTATTGGTGAATGAAAGAAAGGAGCGCTGACAGGAAAATTGCTTCCATGCTTAAGGTGAAAACATCTGCGGTGAAAGGCACGCTATAGCGAAAAATATCTAAAGGGGCCCATACACCTAACGATTTTCCCGCCGACATACGGCCGTTTCGATCACAGTGATCGAAACGGCCGTGAAATCACCGCGCACACCGCTGACAGAACGATGGATTTCCGTCCGAAATCCATAGTTCCCGTCGACTCCCGTCGATCCATCCGTGCGGAAGATTAGTCTCGGTCGCCGGCAGGTCGGGAGTGCGTCAATAACGGCGTTCGAATGCCCGACGACCGACGCAATACAGCGGGTATACATTACCTGCTCCACCGGCGCGAGTCCCCTGGTCCACCGATGTCTTCTCCGCCTGGTCCCGGCATCTTCTCCGCATCAGCTTCCGCATCCCGGCATCCGGCATAACTTCCTGTGTCACTGCAGTGACAGCGGAAGTACAAATAGAGGGCGCTCTATTTGTACTGGAGGTGATTTTTAGTGTGAACAAGCCCTTAGCAAACATTCTTTAAAGGGAGATACAGTATGCTTGGCTGTTGGAATTAATTTCCCACAATGCCATTATTTCCCACAATGCAAAGAGATTCAGAGACAGTAACTGTCAGGGCCATGACATCAAACTGTGGGTAGGGTTTCACCACGAGATCAGCCATACAGATGTACCGGATGATCTGTTTGAGGTAAAAATTTCTCTTGGGAAATGGGTTACTGGCTACTGATTGGTTTAAAGTTCAATCTGAGGTTAAAGTTTCTCTTTAAATAATCAGGCACCTAAATAAGAAAACCTCCAGAATGGAGCTCGCAGCTTTCTATATCAAAGGCAGCTTTTTTACCACTAAGGTTAATAATAAGGCAAATAATTACGCATTAAAAGTCTTATCAAAATGTTGTTTTGGTAAAATATCTCCTTTACCAATTCAGATATTCAGCAACTTTCATATACCGGTTATCCCCCCCTCCCCCCCTTTACCACCCTTACTCATATGAGGACTTTCCTCTCTACCAGCAAATGACAACCAAGATGGGCAACTAGGCAACAGCAAAACATGACCTGCTGAAAATTCAGTTCTTTTCCATGCGTTTAGGGTTCTTTCACAGTGAGACGTTAAAGTCGCACGAAAACAACATTTAATGCAGAATAACTCACTTGGTGTCTAACGCTGCACGTTAAAGTAAACCTCCGGACTAAAAATCTACTCAGCAGAACTGAAAAGGCTTGGTGTTTCTTTAACAGTTTCAAAGCATCAGAACTTTGTTTTTCTTACCAAAGCATCATTTTTAGCTGCATTTTTATCTAAGCTCCACCCATCAAAGAAAAAAAGCCCGGGCTTTTTTTCCCTGATGCTGCGCAGAGCATGATGGGATTTCCTATGTTGTTATTCACGTTGCCTAGCAACTGGGAGAGGTGCTCAGGACACAGGACAGTTGGAGCTGTGTCTCATGCTCCGTCACCTCCTTTCAACCAAAAAGATGGCTGCCGTCATGAAATCAAACATTTGCCTGTTCTTTTAAAACAGTGTGGGTAAGAGATTATATTACCTATCTATTTTAATTAACATAACTAATGTAACTTAATGACAGTATGTTTGTTTAGGCTGAAGTTCCCCTTTAAGTGAAAGTACTGCATGCAGTGTGTTATACACGTTATCAGCTGTGTTACACTGTTTGCACATGCTCAGTAATGACTTGGAGACATACTTTTCATTGCCTGTATTTTCTACTGTATATGCTGTGTGCATTGGTAACGCTGCGTTGCGACTTTTTGGGCGCGTTGCGTTGTAAGTTTGCATTGCGACTTTAAAGTCGCATCAAACCGCAACGTCCCACTGTGAAAGAGCCCTTAAAGCATGTAAGTTTTTTTTTTTTATTGTAAATACTAAAAAAAGCAAATTTACATGAAAAATACATCTAACTTTCAAATTGCATATTAGTTTTTGTTCAAATTGCACGTTTCTGCATTCCCATTGACTTGCATTGAAATTCAATCACCCACAAGAAAAATCAGAACTACTATCTGAATTTAAAAATGCAGAAAAGAAAAAAACAAACAAAAAAAAACACAAATGCAGATTCACAGACGAACGCAAACAGAATACAGTGCCATTGAAATAAATAAAATGTGCGGTGAATGTGTTTTCTCTATATGGACCCAAACACAGCCCAACTCTCCTTTCTGCATGCCCATGTGTCCAAAGAAGGAAGTATTTTAGACTTCAAGCACATCTGTACTTTCAGCAGTGAAGAAAGGAGGCTCTGGATCCTATAGAACCTCCTCTGTCCTCTTTCGATGTTGTGGTTCTAATGCTGTCCCCCATTCAAACTTGCCGCCTGCAAGAGCCCTCAAGCTCGGATTGATTCTGAAGATGGGCGGTATGCGCAAGTGCAAGTGGGGGCCAGTGCATGTGTAGAAGACAGCCGCATGTTTTTGATGCTTCTGAGCTATTTGTATTCAACCAGTTGGTCAAATACGTGCAATGACAGCGACAGCGCTGCCTGAAACAAGGACACTGTGAGAGTACCTGGAAGGTTCCATAGGATCCAGAGCCTTGCCTCTCCGAAGGAGAGTATGTGACTTTTCTCACTACAGTTTTACACCTTGCCATAGTGTTGTGGTTTGATGCTCCGCCCACATTGCAACACTGAAAACGTCATTTATATGACCATGTGGCAGAATGTGCCAACAGGGTCATATGTATAGTGCCCGCACCCCCAAAGCACCCCGTACCGCCAAGGCATTTAACATTTTCTGCGATGCCCACTGACTTGCATGCATTCCACTGCCACTGCACAGCAGCGGAAGTCCGATGGTAACAGGCAGGCGGTTGACTTTTCGCCAGGTTGGCAGCCAATTGGGAACTTCCTGCACAATGCGACGTGGTGGTAAGCTTGCTAGGCCTCATTGCCTTGCATTGTCATTGCGTTACCCTGCGGCAGAACAAGGTAACATAATGCACACTTGGGAGGCAAGCGTTATAGGGGTCTAAAAGGGATTACATAGCCAGGTGTCGGTCACCCCAGAGGAAATGAAAATGGTGCTAAAAGCAGCTTTAAACAAAAATAAATAAATAACTTAAATAAAACAAAAAAAATGCCCCCAAACCAAACAAAACCTTTTAATCCATCATTAATTGAAAATTTTGTTCTATTAAATGCATAAAAAAAAAAATACATACATCATCCACGATGGATCCAAAGAACATTACAAGCTAAGTGTTTGTTAGCTCCCCCCCTATGTTATGTTGCAAGTAAATATAGTGTCCCTTTGTCCACAAAAGACAAGCCTATGACTGGAGGGGGTTCAGGTGTGTTGCAAATTAACCACTTCACCACTGAGGGGTTTTACCCCCTGAGCACCAGAGCAATTTTCACCTTTCAGCGCTCCTTCCATTCATTCGTCTATAACTTTATTATTACTTATCGCAATGAAATGAACTATATCTTGTTTTTTTCGCCACCAATTAGGCTTTCTTTAGGTGGGACATTATGCCAAGAATTATTTTTTTCTAAATGTGTTTTAATGGGAAAATAGGAAAAATGTGGGGAAAAAAATAATTATTTTTCAGTTTTCGGCCATTATAGTTTTTAAATAATGCATGCTACTGTAATTAAAACCCATGAAACGTATTTGCCCTTTTGTCCCGGTTATAAAACCATTTAAATTATGTCCCTATCACAATGTTTGGCGCCAATATTTTATTTGGAAATAAAGGTGCATTTTTTTCAGTTTTGCGTCCATCCCTAATTACAAGCCCATAGTTTATAAAGTAACAGTGTTATACCCTCTTGACATAAATATTTAAAAAGTTCAGTCCCTAAGGTAACTATTTATGTATTTTTTTTAATTGTAAATTTTTTAATTTTTTTTTAATTACAAAAAAAAAAAAAAAGGGGAGTGTGGGAGGTAATGAGTTAATTTTATGTGTAAAAGTCATTTATTTGTATGTGAAAAATGTGTAGGGTGTAGTTTACTATTTGGCCACAAGATGGCCACAGTAACTTTTTGTTTTAATGCGACCTCCAAGCTTCCTTCCGGAAGCTTGGAGGAAGAATAAGGAGGCTGGACACGTGAGTTTTTTCTCACAATGATCGCGCTGCCCATAGGAGAGCAGCTGATCATTGCGGGGCTTAGATCAACGAACGGGAATGGATTTTCCCGTTCATTGATCTCTGGGCGAGCGGGCGGCGGCGGTTTTACTAGCGGCGGGCGGCGTGTTTACGAGCGGGAGCGCGGGCAGCGTCGGGAACGCGGAAAGTACGTGTTTCTCCGTCCCTGGTTTTTAAAGGATGGAAAAAGGGGCGGAGAAATACGTACGCGCGGGGGTAAAGTGGTTAAGTGCTTCTGAAAATTAGATCTTCAAAAAAACACAAAGCTCTATGTTGTAAATTTAGAATTTCTGTTTTTCTTAGAATCAATACCAGATCAAACAATACCTTTTGTAAATAAAATGAAAGAGCGGGGGGGGGGGGGGGCAGGGGAATCGTTGTTTTGAGGAATTGTCATTTGACAAGAATCAACACATCACCAGCGATCTTTGCAGGCAGCCTGCTCTCTTTTCACTGGAATAACCCAACAAGAAAAGGAGATGAGAAAAGAATCCATCATATATTATCCTGGACAGAAGAATATCCAATTCTTAGCCAGATGACTCTCCTTTAATACAACAGCTGCTCCATTATTCCCCCAGTCCTGTGTGCCGCCTGGCTGATGAGTTTGTAGAATAAGCTTGCCCTTTATTTATTCTCATCTCCAAAAGGCCTGCTTGACAGGCTGTCTCTCCCCAGCTTTGATTTTATTTATTTTTGCATTTGCATATTTTTGAACTTTTTTTTTATATTATTATTTTATTAGAATTGGTAATCTTGACATTTGCTTGCATTTGCTTTTAAAGCTAATCACAACAAATATGTTTTTTTGTGTCGTTTTCAATGCTAAAACGTATCTCTAACAAAACACACCGCAGTCATAGAAGGAGATTAGGGAATATACATTTCAATAAAAGTAGGGGAAAAATAACTCTGCAAAGCAGTCAAATTATAACTCCATCTAGATCATTTTAATAATAAAAAAAGACCACTAAAGCGAAAAAAAGTAAGCAGTTAAAATATAACAGGTTTTGGATTAGTCTATCTCGTAATGGGGGATGCATTCCATGAATGGCAGTTGCAAAGTCTAAGGCCTTTTTCATAGTGGGACGCAGGGCCGGCCCGCTCATGAGGCGGGGTGAAACTTTTGCCTCAGGCGGCAAGTTTCCAGGGGCGGCATCCGCCCGTCCGTGCGGGGAGCCGGCCGCCGAGCTGGAGGGGTAGCTGGCAGGACGGGGGTATTGGGCCTAGCGGCGGGAAGGGGGGTTCGGACCCCCCCTCCCTCGCCTGGGTCCCCCGTCCTCCGCTCCCCTCCAGCCTTACATAGAAGCAGCCGCTATTTGTAAGAGGCACGGGCGGGGAGGACTCACCTCTTCCTCAATCCAGCGTGCGCTCCACTGACGTCACTTCCTGCAACGCTGCAGGAAGTGATGTCAGTGGAGCGCACGCTGGGAAGAGGTGAGTCCTCCCCGCCCGTGCGTCTTACAAATAGCGGCTGCTTCTTCTATGTAAGGCTGGAGGGGAGCGCAGTTCGGGGGACCCAGGCGAGGGAGGGGGGGTACGACCCCCTCCCCGCCGCTAGGCCCAATACCCCCATCCTGCCAGCTACCCCTCCAGCTCGGCGGCCCCCCAGAGCGCCCCCTCAGGCGGCAAAAAGTCTAGGGCCGGCCCTGGTGGGACGTTGCGTTTGCTGCAACGTTTAAGTTGCACGACGTGCCCCTAACGCAGCGCATGTTGGTTATAAAATTGGACGTTATTTTCTACTACGTTATGTGTCTCTTGGTGCACCGTTTTCAGCGCATAGTGATGGAATGAAAACGGCAGGAAAAAAAAAAAAACATTACTGAGCATGTGCAACACACATAAACGCTAAACGCAAAGCATGCAGCACTTTCTAAATATTGCTACACGTTACACACAATGCAATGTGTGCACTGTGAATGTCGCATTGCTGTGCATTAGTCTGCGTTGGAACATTTTCTAACGTGCGACTTTAACATTGCACTGGGAAAGAGGCCTTATGCTAGGTTCTAAGTCTAAGGCTTCGGCCTCGGAAGAAGCATCGCCGTGCGAAACGGCTGTTAGGCTACCCGGTTTTTGCCCTGCACCCACCACCACCCGCCTAGGATATGGTAGGACATCTATCTCATACAGTAATGTATTGAATGTCACCTTAGTACAGAATCACTGCCTGTGACCTATGCACCTACATCAACTACAATCAATTCACATATGTGATCCATTTGATGCTTGATCAGTGAATAAATTTCAATCCACTGCACTGCCTGCTAGTACTCGTCTTTCCTCTCAGTGATCCATGTCATGATTCTATCCACTATTGCATGAGCACGCAGTTGTTAATAACTAGGTGGCGTCTTTGAATCTCCCTTAATCCCTCAGATGTAACCTGCAATTGCCAGCTAATCTCGTAGTGCCGGCCATTGTGCTCTCATTCTGAACTGATGCATGTTAAATACTATTCCCCTTCTAGGTCCACATGGATAGTGTGGGAATGAAATAATTTGGATTCCAGCAATTGCTAGAGGCAGAATTACATTGTTTAAAAAGTTACTTCAGCTCTGTCTTCTGATAGCGCCGAAGTTACTCCCTGTGCGCTGCTATAGCTGTAATTCCTATTACGGTCTATGGTGGCGCCGGCTGCGCACAAATCTACTGCGCTGGAATAGCAGTGTTCGCCTAAACTAGACTAGTGCCATATCATCAACCTAGCGGTAGCTGTAGTTGCATTGCAAAGCATGAAGGGAGAAGACTACTGAGTGAGTAAATCCCACCAACATTCCCATCCCATCAGTTCGTCCGATTTCAAGATGCATAGATTTGCATACAGAATTTGCATAATCCTACATCAGCTCAGAATGAGGATATGCATTCCATTGGCTATCCCTAGTTCTGACTTCTCCCCCAGCCTTCAAGGCAGATGTCCCTATGTCATTCCAATAGTGGCCATACACTCGTTACATTAGCAGCAGATAGATCATCAGACAGATCTCTGATCTATCTGATGTGTTTAGGAACATTTTTTACTACGAACAGATTTCCAATAGATTTCAGTATGAAATCTCTGGAAAATCGATCTGATGGCATTTTTTTTTGCTATCAGATTTCGATTATGTCCAATGCAAACTGATAAGCCACCTCAACAGATCGACCTAGATTTTCCAGCATGTCAGATAGATTTCGATCGATCGGCCGCTAATCGGCTGATTGCCTCAGATGTGTACACGTGAGACAGGGGGTTACTTACCCAGAAATCCCTTTGGCTTCTATGCGTTTCAATTCACTGGCACGCGACCTATGGGATGCGTTCCAAAACTCGCTGCCACACTTCTTCCTTCAATCCAGAAGGAGGCAGTGCGGTAGTGAGTCTTGCAACGCGTCCCATGGACTAGTGTCGCACACTTAGCTGAATTGCCTGTGTTGCAGAAAACACGTGTGCTTTTTTTGCACAAGCAAGTGGTTTTTTTATTGCCCAAATTTTTTATTTATTTATTTTAAGTGAGGCCTCTTTTCCACGAACTTTTGAGCTGTGTGCTCAGCAAGCAGTTGCCAGGCAGTAGTGAGCAGTTGCCAGGCAGCAGTGAGCAGTTGCCAGGCAGTAGTGAGCAGTTGCCAGGCAGCAGTGAGCAGTTGTGGAAGTTTGAGAGGCATTTCACTGCCTGTAAACAGTTCGTGGAAAAGAGGCCTTAGTTATACCTCCCTAACTAACTTAATGGTGATCCCCCTCCCCTAGTTTATGGGATGATATATCAGGGCAGCAAACCTTTGTGTTATCATAGCCAGAGATTCTCAAAACCAAATTCGGGTAAAACCCGAATAGAAGCTATCCGGATTCCACCCTGCTAATTACAATCAGCTGTGCGGGCTGGGCGGGTCAATCTTACCTCTCTGATGTCTTCTTCGGTCTGTCCCTCGGCGCCTCCCACAATGCGGTCCAATCCGGCATCACGTGATTATACACTTCCTCCTTCAACCCGGAAGGAGGAAGTGTTTGTACACACATGACCGCCGCGTGGAGCACATCATGGGAGGCGCCGAGGGACGGACCGAAGAAGACATCAGAGAGGTAAGATTGACCAGCCCGCACAGTTGATTTTAATTAGCAGGGTGAAATCCGGATAGCTTCTATCCGGGTTTCACTCGAATTTGGTTTTGAGAATCTTTGATCATAGCAGCTCAGCTTCCTGCAGTAAAGTTTGGGAGGGGGTGTGGTAGATGCACTACTCAACCTTACTTATGCCAGAAGTAGATCTAATGAAAGAAGGGTGGGGGTGCATTATAATTTTGGCTGTAGAAATCTGACAGAAGTGACAGGTTTTGGACTAGTCTATCTCTTCATAGGGGATTCTCATGGATTTATTTTTAAAAGCACTTAGTGAATGGCACTTGCTCTGTCCAACTGCCAAAAAACTGTGTAGCGAGCAGGGAAGCTGGCCAGCATCATTGTTTATATCCTTTTTAGAGAATATCTTTATAAAGAATAAAAGCCTTGCTGAGAATCCTCTATGAAGAGATGGACTAGTCCAAAACCTGTTGCTTCTGTCAGATTTCTACTACTTACTGTAAGTGACAGCAACATAGGAGAAACGTAATTTATGGCTCATTTTACTCTGGAAAAAAAAAACATACTTCTTATTTGTCCATGTTTGCACATATTTTAAATTTTAAAATTTTTCGATATTATATAACCTACAAGTACTTGGTGATATATTTTGCTTCACGCTGATTAAAATGGAGTCTGGATCCCTAAGCACTGTGTTGGCTGGACTTTTTTTCTGCAACTTTTTTTCTGCATGGTTTCCGCATGTTTACTACCTGATTACACGTTTCCCCAATTTTTTTACGCATTGTTCCCACATGCAGAAAAACTTTAGTGAATGTGGGAAAAAAATGCGGAAATTATTACTGCTGAAAATATAACAGTAAAAAAAATCCCTAAGGCCCTGTTCACATTGCGTTCCGTTCGCATGTCCATCTGCGTTTGGCATTTTTTAGGGCAATTTTTATTTCTGATTCCCAGCGATT